>NC_048290.1:1835266-2052690 GCF_009762535.1 Notolabrus celidotus
ATATTTCACTGTTTTTGAAGTGGTGTTGTAAGAGTTTTATGTCACTAGTAATTGTAGAAGCCACAACGGCTCGTCCCTTTAATGAGAAACTCCTGAGAGGAACAGCACGCAAGCTAGGCTACAGTTTTCTGCAGATGGAGACGATTCTGCCACGTAATTTAGCTCATTTTGAAAGATGCACTACTGGGGATTTTTTCAGCATTTCACTTTTATACCAGAAAGCCCAAAACTGATCAGCTGTTGGGCTTCAAAGAGAGATAATACAATCAAACTTGATAATGAACATGTGACATGTTGTTTCCTGCAGACACACGCAGACACCTTCACCGTCAATGCACCAGAGGACAAAGTGGAGAAACTTCTAAGCTAAACTGGAGAGCAGAGGGATCCTGAGTTACCTGTTACAAGTACAGGATTGTGGTGGGTGTAGACCACACCTGCGACATCATTGCCCAAGATCAGAGAGTATCAGATCGCAAGCTATGCTATGGTTTTCTGCAGATAGGGCCGATTCTATCGCTAGCTTATTTTGAAAGACTCTGACCCGAGCACTCATCTTGGTTTAGGTGTACGCTCTACAGGGGAATTTTTCAGCATTGACAAGTTGTTTCCTGCTGACACATGTGGCCATCTTGATGAGTTTACAGAGGAAAAGGCGATTCAATGCACCGGAGGACAAAGCAGAGAACTTCTGAGTTAAACTGGAGAGGAGAAGAGATTCTAAGTTACTTGGTGGTGCAGGTGTTTTAACTGCTAGCTACTGCCGCCAAACCGAGAGAACTACTAGCTGTCATGAGGAAGGACTTGTGGTCGGTGTAGACCACCACAGGTACGTCAAGCGCCCACCTGCGACACCACTGCTCAAGATCAGGGTGACGCCCTCCATCGGCAAAGCTAAAAATTTAATGAAATCTGAAACTCACTCTGCAGATATTGCAGCATGACCTCTGAAAACAACATCATGGGTTTAGATTTTGCTGCTGCTACATTTAGCATCTCTTGTTGCATTTATGTCACGTTGAAATGAGCAGAGACATGATGTCCTAACCATTTCTACCTCCTTAAATCAATCAAACAGCTCAGATAGAGGTTAAATAAATGTGACAAGACCTGCTGAGTTAACCTCATATCATCAAAAGCTGGATTTAAAGCTGGGGTTGGTAATCAGATTTAGATACACTTTTTGTCATACTGGTTAAAATGATCTTTATGTCTTGATGGTAATCATCACATGATGTGTTCCTAAAAAAGAGTGAAAAAAAGACACTATCTACAGCCGGAGTAAACCTGGGAAAACACCAACCAATCACCGTTTTTTGGCTCCCCAAATTTTAAACCAATCAAATCCCGTCCAGCCGTTCTGCCCTCCTCCTGCAGAGCGTACATTTCCCCCGGCGTGCACTCCTCCGAGTCCCCGTCTCCTGCCTCTACTTCCCCTGACTCTATTTACTGCCCCTCTCGCTCGTCCTCGGGCCTGTCCCCTCTGACCTGATGAGGTGCTTTGCTCAGGACTGTAGTCCGGATCAGAGTCTAAAAAGCTCTCACCAACAAGCAGAATAATTAATGACGTTCAGTAAGTCCTACAGAAAATGTATATTTATTGTAGAGTCCGTCCGGACGCTGTAGGGATGACGAGCCGATTGGTGAACACGTTGATCTTTAATAACCGGTCACTGTCGGCCGTGATCACATTAACCAACAAAACAACAATCAATGTTTGAATCAAGCGGCAAACTCCGGTCTCAAACGATGAAGCCAATGTGGAAGTGATATAAACTGCAATACATCGAAAATCCTCTTGAGGCTGGCTGCAGAAACACCGGAAACCACATAGATATGAATGGGAAAAAGACGATCTTTGCAGCATTAATAAACATGTTTACAGCCTGGTTCAAAAAACGGCTTGGCCCTATGAAGCTAATCTCTCTAATGGCACACACTGTACGGGGGGTGAATTTTTTTCTAACGTGACGGTTCAGAAGATATTAAGATTATGAGTTTTGCCCAAATAAGGACATGACTGACGTGACTCCCGGTCGGGAACACACAGTCATTGGCTAAGAGACTCACACTACGTCACACTCTGCCTAGTTGAGTTCCGCATTACCAATATGGCTGCTGCCGTCGATTGGCTTCAAAACAGCTCTCAGGAACAGACGGGTGACGTCACGGATACTACGTCCATATTTTATACAGTCTATGGTTTGAATGAATGAAAAACTTCTCCTCTTGTCTCTCCTCTCTCCCGCTCACACACTCTACACCTCTCCTGATGCCTTCACTGACTGTCAACACTGTAGGAATTAAGAACATCTACACTGAACAGGTTTAACAAACAGTAGAGCTGTTACAGTGTTATATATGTGTTATAACTTTTCTCCTGATATCGTGTCACCAGGACAACTGGATAATGCTAGCATGATAGTTGTGAGTACTAACAGCAGCCATGTTTGTTTGTGTTTTTAACTTTCACTATGAGAATGTTTTGGTGAGGACCGGTTTTGAATCAGTCACCATCATATGGTCGAGAATCAGCGGCGCTCGTGCATGTGAGTGGGGGGGGGGGGGGGGGGGGGGGCGTCGTTTTGGAGGAGCTCTGAGGGAGGAGGGGAGGGGTTAGACGGAGTCATGAGGAAATGCTACATTCAAATTCATGCTAGTTTTCCGAGACTACCAACCCCAGCTTTAAGGTTATAAAGTCATGCTTATTCAACGATTTCACTCACATGTACTCTGTATTACATGTTGTTGTTGTTGTGATGGAGTTTAGTTGGAGAGTATTAGCATAGTAAATATATTTTTGCACACTACAACACGTCTCCCCAGCTCGGGGAACGGGACCGTCTTAGCAGCATGAGAAGACTCCACCTGAGTGGCTTCTTTCCCGTACCGGCCCCCGCTGTGGCTCATGGGTATTGTAGTATTTTAAGCCGTTTGCCAAACTTTCAGAGAATAATGAAACAAAGTCTTTCACACTGAAGAAAACAAGAGAAGGGAAAAACAGCAGCAGACTCTCCTGCCTCCAAACTCACATTTTATACTGCAGCAACAAAACAAGGAGCATTTCTCCGGAGACCGGACTAAGCTCAGGAATAAACATTTTGAATTTCATGTTTCAGCTGTTTTTTCCTCTCCTCAGGCCTTCAGCTCTTTGAGGTTAAAAACCCTGAAAACACAAAAGAAAAGATAATCCATAATTTGATCAGCTGTTTTTACGCTGACAGACCACGCCGTTCAGTCTGTGACACAAACCGCCACAGCAGTCCAGCATCCACGCTCCCTGAAGCTCTGACGGCACATTTATCTTGTTTTAGTTGTAAAACACGAGCGAGGAGGATGAAGAGAAAACCCAATGAGAGGGAAACATGGAGTACAAGATAGTTTTGCTTCCATAAAAAACAGATGAGAGAGACTTTCAATTATAACTTGACCCAGAAAACCTACAACCATCTCAGCGCTTCCCAAAGTTCCTCAGTTTTGCATCCAAGAAGAAGAAAGTCTGGAATGAAGTCTGCTCTGTGTACTCTTTCTTTTCTTGGTGTATTTCTGAGCAGCGATAGAGAAAGCACTTAGATCCCTCACATGAAAGCTCTAATACTCCACTCAAAGGGAACTCTGTGAGCAGGGAAAGTCCTGCATGGAGGGAAAATCAGGAAAATTAAGAGGAACTGCAGAAACACCTCCCATGTGACCGACTTACTATGAGTTAGTCTGGAGCTGATTCTTACTGCACTGTGCAAAAACTAAGAGACAGGTCTACTCTTGATCCATGTGAGGACGAGACTTATTAATGACAGCTTTCTGCAATGAACCAAAACTAAGATTTTAACTGCAGAACAAGACGCCTCATATTTGCATGAGACATTGCAGACCGAAGGACTTCTCTCTCTGTCTCTGATCCCCTGTGGATCATCTGTCAGGTGCTGAAGGTCTAAAGACGCCTGCGGCAGAGAGCAACGTGAGATCGTCTGAATCCCTGAACACAGACGGAGATCTTTGGTGGATAACAAATAGAAAGGAAATGTTCAAATGGTCGGTGAATATTCTTAAGCAGGCAGCCCAGATATTTGTCCAGCTTTTGATGACTTAAAGCTCCTGTGAGGAACTTTCTGTTTGTGTCAGCTTTGGCGCCCCCTTGTGGACAAACTTATACCTCTTATTTCTTTGCTGATCTTATCCTGCACACTTATTCTACATTTCATGAAGGCATGTGGCTCTTTTACTGGAGCTTCCTGCCCTTACACATGCCTAGCTGGAGTCTGGCAGGTGGAGCACACCTCCCCTCCGTTTCATATGTATACATGAAAAGGGTCTTTTCCGGGAGTTCCCTTCCCTTCCATGTGGCTACATGAAGTGCCAAAGCCTGCGGTAGGGAGAGCACACATCCCCTCTGTTGTATATGCACACATGAACAGCCAAGGCAGGGAGAGCAGCAGCAAACTGGATGTTTTAAAGCTCCTTTGAAGGGTTTTAACTTGACATGATCAGTCTTCAATTCACAGTGAGACCTCTTTAGGACTAAAGACCATTTACAAAAAAAAAACAACCCCTTCTATGTCATGATTTTTAAGGCCTGTAGCCACAGCAAGGGGGGTAGGTGTCGGGCGAGATGGTGTACTAGACGGTGAGGTGGAACCTGCAGATATCACAGTTAGTGTTACATATGATTGTTAAAACATCCAGTTTACTGCTGCTCTCCCTGCCTTGGCTGTTAATGTATGCACATAAAACAGAGGGAAGGTGTGCTCTCCCCGCCACACTCCACCTAGGCATGTGTAAGGGCAGGAAGCTCCAGTAAAAGAGCCACATGCCTTCATGAAATGTAAGGTTAGTGTTCAGGATAAGATCAGCAAAGAAATAAGTGGTGTCAGTTTGTCCACAAGGGGGCGCTAAAGCTCACACAAACAGAAAGTTCCTCACAGGAGCTTTAAGTCATCAAACCTTGGGCAAAAATCTGGGCTGCCTGCTTAAGAATATTCACCGACCATTTGACCACAAGCTGGGGGCATTCCATGTACGTATGTGGAAGGGCAGGGAGCTCCCAGAAAAGAGCCATAACGCCAAATATTGCATGAAAATAATAAACTCTTTTGAGGGGTGGTCCTGACTGAAATAAGGATAACTTCAGGAAGGACACTATTATTTATTTAACTAACTTGAAGTACTTCAAGAGTGCACTTTGAATAACTCAGCCCTCGTATTAATCACCTCTCCTGACCTCTTAATCAGCCTCAGAGATCTCAGCCCTGATGGAGTTCTGTCCTGATGGAGACCTTCCCTTCAGGAGTTCATCGTTATTTAAATCTTGATGTTTTTGCACCATCATGATGAGTTAAAGGTTCCCGTTGAGGAGTGAGAAGATTGTCAGCCTGATCTGATTCATGCTGCTGTTTGATTATTTTAAGTGTTTCTCATAAAAAGAAGGCCATCAGCCCGGATGTGAACCCTGCTTGTATTACACACACTCCCATCAAATTCCCTTTGAAGCTCAAACTCATCCTGCCCGCCTCCACAGACTTCACAGGAGCCCCAAATATGTGATTCTTCATTAACCTCAACCCCTCGTCTGGAAATAGAAACACACACCCCATTATTAGTGAGTCATTTTCTCTGCTGTTTATCTCTCCTCTCTTCTTTCTGTTTTCTTTTTCAGCTCCATTAATCCAAGCGCGCTCTGCTCCAAATACTGAGAGCAAACCAGGAAATCCCAGACAGATTCATGAGCAGGACCAGGACTCTGACAGGAAGGTTTGAAGCTACAGTAGATAGAGTCATGAGGAGCCAGGGTTTAAATAATGACATCACTGAGTGTATATAAAGATACACAACATGTCTCTCTCCTCTATCTGTAGGACAGAGGTGAAGCCAAAATAACCTCACTGAAACAAACGCTGACATATGTTCAGGTGATTTTATACCTGGATCATTTGGAGGAGAAACAGAAGCTGTTTCCCTCCTTTGATCGGATCGTTTGGACATATGTGAACACAGCCATCGCACTCTGACGGCCAAGAAGAGGTGGTCTCAGTTCGCATAGTAAGCTAGTAGTATTTCAATCAGGACCACTCTTGTCAAAATAATGAATTATTTGCATACAATAAGTTATATTTTATACCCAGGAAGAGCAGCAGGGAAGACCCCTACCGTTCCATGCTCTTATGTGAAATGCTGAAGCCTGAGGTGGGTACAGCACATCCCCGTATCTTTCATGTGGCAGTGAGAGCAGCAGCAAACACTCCTGCCCTTCCATGTGCCTCTTTTGGATGCCAAAGCCTGAGGTGGGGAGAGCACACCTCACCTCTCTTTTATTTGGCAGGGAAAGCAGCAGCAAAGACTTCTGTCCTTCCATGTTTCTACTTGGAAAATCAAAGCCTGATGGGGGGAGAGCACACCTCCCATCTCTTTCATGTGGCAGGGAGAGTAGTAGCAAAGAGCCTTTCCCCTGCCTTGTGTGACTACATAGAAAGCCAAAGCCTGAGGTTGAGAGAGCACTCCTTCCCTCTCTTTCATGTGGCAGGGAGAGCAATAGCAAAGACCCTGCCCTTTCATGTGCCTACGTGGAATGCCAAAGCCTGAGATGGGCAGAGCACATCTCCACTCTCTCTCATGCGGCAGGGAGAGCATCAGCAAAGACCATTCCCTTACATGTGTGACTGCACGGAAGGCCAGAGCCTGAGGTTGGGAGAGCACACCTCCCATCTCTTTCATGTGGCAGGGATAGAATCAGCAAAGACTGCTGTCCTTCCATGTGCCTATGTTGAAAGCCAAAGCCTGAGGTGGGGAGAGCACACCTCTTATCTCTTCATGTGGCAGGGAGAGCAACAGGAAAGACCCTTTCACTCCCATGTGTGACTACATGGAAAGCTATGAGATTGAGAGAGCACACCTCCCCTCTCCTTAGTGTGCATATGTGAAAAGCCAAGGCAGGGAGAGCATCAGCAAAGACCTTCAGCATACACAACAGAGTGAGTATCAGTGATGAAACATGACACTGGTGAAATCAGAAACAGCAGGAAGGAGGAGCTGAGTTAAGAAGCTGTTTCAGAAGTGTAATGTTCTGCAGTGAAGTTTGATTCATCACAAGGTAACAAGTGTGTTTGTGTTTTTCACTGGCTCACATGTAGATTCAGCCTGCAGGTCATGTTGTTTTCATCTCTGCTGATTGTTTCACACCATTTTTACTGACTGTGAGGAAACAAGCCAACGAAACATCAATACACCAACGAAACGCAGGGAGGAGGAGCACTGCCAAGTGATCAATATCTAATATAAGAGATGGCTCTGCAAATGTTTTATGCACATTCTCAGGCCATCAAAGACACACACACTGAGAAGTGGTTACAAACTTTGAATGCTAACAGGAACATTAATAACAGGGAACTCCACGGGGCACTTTCAGAGCTATTTTGAAGACTTGGGCACCCTGATGATGTTCAGACTTTTAGATAAAAGATGCTTTTTTAAATATGTCTTCACAGAAAAACCGGCGCACAGACAAGCTCTTCATTTAGTGGGGACGATCATTTCTGTCATATTCAGACATGGCGGCTGCAGAAGACGATAAACTGTCAGATATGTGATCAGTTGTTGCGTATAGATATAAGATTCTTCATCCTTTGAAATTCATTTTTAAACATCCAAACTCTGAAAACAGTCACCCCACACCACGCTGCAGTCCAACAGAGTCCCTCTCTTATTATCTCCCTCTGCTGTTATCTCCCTCCCTCCTCTGCAATTCTCTTTGCACAGACAGCCGAGGCACCCGGCTGTGAGCGAGAGAGATGAACGCAGACAGAGCCGGCTGAAAGAGGAAAAAAAAACCTCCAGCAGCAGCAGCAGCAGCAGCTCCGGACGGATGCTGAGACAGCAGAGTTTGGGTCGAGTCTGGCTGCGTGGAGGCAGATGTCTTACAGAATGTAAACTAAGGAGCAGGAGCATATCTCCTCCATTAACAGCAGACAATTAGGCCCAGTCACTTACAGGCACAATCAGGACTCATTACGCTCCATAGGCGAGGGGGAGGAAGTCTGTGTGTGTGTATGTGTGTGTGTGAGGCAGAGCGAGCAGCAGGTTATTCCCTGCTGATGTGCACTTTTCTGCAAATACGTTATCACATCCACGAGAAGCTGTAGGTTTACTCAGCCCTGCTCCTGCTCCTGCTCCTGCTGCTGCTAATGGGAGCGATAAGATGCAGGAACTGACAAGAAGGAGAAACATTGGTGTGTCCATTCAAACCCGGGAGCTACAGAGGGTCATTACACTGTGAGAAACCAGCACTGAGTCCTGCTCAGAGGAGCCGGGCTGCACATAAACCAGATTATGTGCACGGTGCAGGAGGGCGAGCTGCACGGCCTCATGTGACGAGGGTCATGAGAGAGCGGTGACAAAGGAGAAGTTGTGTTCAAGCTTCCTGAGGATGTGACCGAGCAGTTTCCCAGAACAGCAGTGCTGCCCTCTAGTGGCCGTTTAGAGAAGTGTCTCTCTCTGACTCAGTGAAGGAGGTTTGATGATTTATTCTGTGTTTGAAGAAGTTTGTAATTAAGACGTGATTATAGGATGTAATGTAAGAAGAGGGATCGCTGTACGCTTGTTTGGATCATGTAGGGAGTGAAAACTCTGCTCTCTGTTCTACATTAGATCATTTTATTGAAGGGAGATGACCTCATCTTTCAAAACCTTTGTTTCTTATTTTGAGTGACTGAATAAACAGAGAGTCTGCACCGCCGAGCTGAGGACAGACAGGACATGAGACGGTTCTTTGGTATTAAAATTAACTACAAGAACATGCTCTACATGAAAACTCAGCCGGGATGTTTCAAATGGATGTTTACTTCTCCTAAAAGTGAAGCAACTTTGAAAGTAATATTATTCTATGTGGTGTTATGAAAAAAAAGTTCATATGTGAACCAATGAACTCAGCATTACAACTTTAATCTTTTGCATGAAGACATGTATTATTAAATTAAAGGCCCTGTGAGGAGTTTTGAAGTGGCTGAGAAACAGACTGAAAATGATACTGAGGCCTCTTTATAACCTTCAATAGCAAACAAGACCATCAGCAGCAACACTGACACCTTCTCTGTTTTCATTTTTAATGCCTGAAACCGCCCTGAGGGGGTCGGTGTCAGACCAGATGATGGACATCTCGCTTCAGAAACAGCCTTTATTTGAATGTTTTCATGGAAAATAATCACATTGCCTGATAAAGTTGACTGTTAAAAAACAACAGGATGAGGTTTTTGTTGAAAACACTACTTTTGCATGTACAGGACAAGAGATAAGAGGTATCACTTTGTCCACAGGGGGTGCCAGAATTGATACAAAACAAAAGTTCCTCACAGCAGCTTTAATTATCTAAAGTTATATATGTATTATTAGTAGTAGTAGTATTTAGTAGGGGTGACCCCAAATAGTTGAATATTCGACGATTCGTTCTAACTAGCATTAGTCGACTGCCAATCTCATAGTGGAATATTTGCATATGAAACATGGATCATTCCATTCAAACCATGGGGGTGCTCAATGTCTAATTTTACATTATTTTCCTGTTTCTTCTGCCCGTACACACGATGGTTTTCCTCACGTACAGTTAGAAAAGACTCAAGCGGACAAAGACGAGATGAAAGACTGTTTTAAAAGGTTCTGTTAAGAGATTTAAAAACCCTTTAGCTGGTTCAGGTTTGATGTTGAACATTATAAACATGTTTAGTCTTAAGTTGGACAGACTACCCTCTGCAGTGCTGCTCTCTGCTGTGTGAACACTGTTTAAATATCTCCTGATTCCTTTCTCTATAGTGGAGCGTTGTTCCATGTTTAACTGATGGTGGTCTTATTTGAGTTTTCTCTCCTTCATCACCTCGTTGTTTTTGTAATATAGATTTAAAAAATCTAAGTTTTATACTTATAATATTCTGTTGTCCCTTTTACTTTAAGCTATGAGTCTCTTAATTGTAAAGGGTTATGTGTAATATTGTCATGCGGTCACCATCATGCAGACTTTGGGTCATTAAGAAACAACAAACATTCCACTATTCATCCACTACGGGCAAAATCTGATGGATCAGATTCCACTAAGCAAATCCTTAGTCGGGCTCACCCCTAGTATTTATTCATTATTAAAGACATGTATGAAATTAATTATTTAAATGTATTTATTATGATTGAGTGTATTATTATTGTTGTTATTATACTTTAATTTATGTATTTATTTAATCATTAATCAATTATTAAACACAAGTATTAAATTAATTATTTAAATGTATTTATTAAATGTAATTAACTATTACTTTACCTAACTTATTTATAATTAAAGACATGTTTTAAATTAATTATTTTAATGTATTTCTTATGATTGAGATTATTATTATTATTATCATTATTACTTAAATTTATCTACATATTTAATCATTAATTAATTATTAAAGACACGTATCAAATGTATTATTTAAATGCATTTATTAAATGTATTTACTATAACTTTAACTAATTTATTTATTTATTTAAAATTAAAGACATGTATATGAAGCATGTATTTTGGGGTATAATCCTGATCTGTACCTCAAGCTGTGAAATATTTCCAAGAACTTTTATTCGTGTACTTTTATTACCTGTAACGTTAAGGTGCTCAAAACTCTCTCTGCCATCCGCAAACTCAAAGCACTTTCTGTCGCCCCCCACCTTCTACTGTTACTGTACCAAAGCATCATCCAACCCATCCTCCTCTACTGTTCCCCCTGCTACTACAACATGCTAACTGTCTCCAACAAAAACAAACTCATACGCACCACAAACACTGCCACCAAAATCATCCGCCTCCCCACACCCAACCTGTCTGACCTCAACAACAGAGCCATCATACGCAGAGCACGCACTATAACACTGGACCCCCAACACCCCCTCTACTCAGTCTTCACACTACTCCCCTCCGGTCGCAGATACAGATCCCCTTACTGTAGGCGAGCCCGGTTTGGCAGAAGCTTCGTCCCATCGGCCATAGCACTGCTAAACAGAATGCCACTGTAATGTGTTCGGTGTGTTTATATGTGTCCGGTGTGCATATATGTGTCCAGTGTGCTCATATGTGTTCGGTGTGTTTATATGTGTCCAGTGTGTTTATATGTGTCCTGTGTGTTTATATGTGTCCTGTGTGTTTATATGTGTCCTGTGTGTTTATATGTGTCCTGTGTGTTTATATGTGTCCAGTGTGTTCATATGTGTTCGGTGTGTTTTATATGTGTCCAGTGTGTGCATATGTGTCTGGTGTGTATATCTGTGGGATGTGGTGCACCATTGCTGTGAGGCTGGGTGGATGTTTATGGTTATTGTGTTCATCCATGTATTCCTGTACAGCCGGTGGCAACAAATCTCCTTATTAAGGACAAATAAAGATCTATCTATCTATCTAAAAACTTTCCATTAATGCATGCAGCTCTGCTTTAATCCACATTTTTATCTCTTTACTTTTACTTATTTAAATTATTCAAATCAAGGATGCAGGATATCAGATGTGCTGATATTTTAAATCCCTGTAGCCGATATAGTACAGATAAATACACACTTCTTCTATTGTAAAGCACACAGAGTCTCTCCTGTAGTAGAAGTTACCTGTTACTCTTTGTAGGAACCAATTTTAAAGATTTTTTTATTTACATAGTTTGTTCATTTTCAGCTTCTTTATTCCTTTAACTTTGTCCTTAGAGGGAGACAGGTCACCGTATATACTGTCACTGACTGCAGGCTTACTGTAAATGTTCGTTAATGGTATTTGCACTGATAGTGTTAAAGTAACCTGAGCCGGTGCATGTTGTTTTCATTATAATTACTTTTGCAATAACAACTTGGAATCATCTCCCCCTGGATTTCTCGTTGACACCCTGCACATGTGACCAAACTACGCCTGTGCACGTGTCTGCTGTCATCCTGTGTGCACAATGTCTCAACTTATCAGAGATGTTCACGTCTGCAGATACAGACTATCAACTTTTAAGATATGCTGATAAAGTCATGCATCTTCTGACGTCTGAATGTATCAAACTGTGTCACCCTAGTTTCTACAGACTGACGGTCTGAGCATGTAAAAGTGTTGATGTGATGCAAAGAGGTGTGTTGTCGTTCTTGTGATCAAAGTGAGAGTCCACTAAGTGAAACGTGTCTGAGCTGCAGACTGACTCCGTCACTCCCCTCACATGGTGTGCAGTAAGTCCTGGATTACCCTCCTGACCCAGACTCGGCGCTCCATGATACAGAGACACAGCTCCAACCTTACATCACATCATGAGACTCTCGGGGAGGATCCCGACAGGAGAAATTGAATCGTCTTCATGTCTTGGATCAGATTATGAAGCACTTTGAAACTCTGTCATGTGCAGCAGGATTATTTAAGGTCCCTGCTCGCAGAAAGCGGCGCTCTGAGCTTCCTCTGCACGTTATGTCGGTCAGACTTTTGCAGCCTGTGGTTGGAGAGAAGTTTCTTAATGACAGGGGAAGCCTGAATGAAGCTGGGCTGGCCCAGAGGGCTTCTGGGTAAACAGGCGGAGCTGGCTGCCATCTGGTTGGCGTCTACTTCAGAGGAGAAGACTCAGTGATGATCTGAATCCAGCGATACATCCCAGAGCAGATTATTTAGGAGCCGGACCGACACCCGCAGGATTTAAAGACGGGTCCAAGAAAACGCTAAAGAGATGACGACTCTGTCTGCTCACAGCTCGGAGAGAAATCTGTGATGTCTACATTTACACACATTTACCTTCTTTAAAATGAAAAGCTTCTTTAAATCATATGGAAAATGTTCCATTTTTTCTGAGAGCTTTGTCATGAAAGTGTGGACGAATAATCTCCTGAAGCCTCAACTTTAACCCCCCAAAGCATTTGGGGGCTGGTGGTCTAGCAGTCTAAGTGCGACTTTAGTGCGAGGCTTTAGTCCTCGTTGCAGAGGTTGCTGGTTCCACTCTCAGCCGTGACCATTTGCTGCATGTCTTCCCCCACTCTTTACTCCCTCAGGACTCGAGCTGCATTAAGACTCTAAAGACTGAGAGGAGGACTCAGACTTATTTAAAGCTCCTGTTAGGAGTTTTTGAGTGGTCATGAAATGGACTGAAATGAACAGTGATGCCTCTTTATAACCTAGAAAAGCAAACAAGACTGTTTGAAAAGGTATTCATCATTTCGGTTTTGTTATTTTAAAGCTTGAAATCACTGTGAGAGGGTAGGTGTCAGATGAGGTGATTGTCAGCACGTCAAGAAAAACCTTTTTTCTGTAGTTAATATTCTTAATGAGTGAAATAGTTGGCTGTTAGTTGAAAGCAGGAGGAGATAACATAATTTACACATGAACAGGACAAAATAAGCAAGATCACTTAGTCCACAGGGGGGCGCCAGAGTCAACACAAACAGAAAGTTCCTCACAGGAGCTTTAATGTTCGTATCATTTGATTCATCAGTTTTTTATTTTAAGCCCTGATCATTTCATTTTCAAGCACTGGCTGGCACGTGTGTTCTGTGCCATCTTGTTCAATCACAGGATATTTAAAGACACGTCATTCCTTTTAACAATTTTCTAGGAATGCACCGATCCCATCCATCCATCCATCCATTATCTTGACTGCTTATCCTGTTTTGGGGTCACGGGGGGGCTGGAGCCTATCCCAGCTGGCTTTGGGCGGAAGTCAGGGTACACCTTGGACAGGTCGCCAACCTATCACAGGGCTAACACAGAGAGACAGACAACCATTCACACAAACAGTCACACCTACGGGCAATTTAGAGTGACCAATTAACCTGGTGAAGCCGGAGTACCCGGAGAGAACCCATGCATGCACAGGGAGAACATGCAATCTCCACACAGAAAGGCACCTGGCCGGCCGGGGATTTGAACCAGGAACCTTTTAGCTGTGAGGCAACAGTGCTACCCACTGCACCACCGTGCAGCCCACAATCCGATCCTGGTATCGGATATCTGCTAGATCGGATATCGGTGACAAAGGGCCGATCTATATGGCAGATCTATTCATCTCAGTTCTATACTTTCCTGTGTTTACAACAGCCATGTGCGTCTCCTATGTCATCAGCGCCTGACGGTCTGTGCATGTTTGCCCGGTGGAGCATGATGGAGGAATAACTACAGAGGCTCTGAAGTTTAGGTTCACACTTCTTTTGTTAACAACTCCGCCAGAAACTCTCAACATGTGCAGCGGTAATGTTTCCACGGATTGCAGTCGATATGAAGTATATAATGGAAGCCCAAAGGAAGAAGTTTACTTCAGCTGTAGCCGACTGCAAAGAAGGAAGTAAAACCTTCGTTTAATGGATTCAAAGTGAGAAAACACGGACAGGTTATTGGATTTAATTGTTCCAGATCCTTGAAATGAAGGGATTCCAGCCTCCGGTTTAGAACTACAGTTCACCATCAAGTCAGAAAAGCCTGAAGTTGCCAAAACATGATCCTATCCTCACATTAAGGAATAGAGATTGTTAAATCAATACCAGGATCGGATCGGCAGATACCAAAGCCCAGGTATCAGGACCTAAAAAATAGGATCAGTGCATCCCTACAATTTTCCCCAAATGCAAAGAAGAGCAGAGAGCTAGAACTATCGAGGAGACAAGCTCAGACTTTAACAGACTTCTGCAGGATGACCTGAGAAGAGTCAGAGAGATGCTGAAGCTCCTCGGACTGACAGACGCTCAGCTGTCGTCTGTGTCTCTGCAGCGACTCGGCTCGGTTTGTTTATCTTAAATCCGATTAGCACAGAAGGCAAACATCCTTCTTCTCCACAAGACGGACCAAACACAAACCTTTATATGTGAGACCAGATCTACAAAAGTCTGTGAGGAAGCAGAAGTTTCCCAGAGTGCTGCTATTATAAACTGAATGATCAGAATAAATGCACCTGTGTGAGGAGGTAAGAAAGGCTTTATGAGAAACCAAAGAGCTTCACAGAAACACAGCGAGAGAGCGAGCGACGGCAAACATTCAAACATTCAAACATTCACACACACAAAGTCTGCAGGAGAAAAGGCTTTTCGCTCCTGCTGCAGTTTTACTTCACTGATGTGACTTCATTTGAATCACAAAGAAAACAAAAGAGTTTCTCAAAGCGGAGGGCTGAATGCACGGAGAGAGAGAGAGAGAGAAAGGTAAAGCTGCACAAAACGACAAGAAAACAACATTAAAATGCAAAGACGGTTTGTTCTTCTGCTGATCCTGATAAACACGCAAACATCAGCGACTTTCTGACCACATACACCCCTCTGTTACCATGACGGAGCCAGTGTGTGATACACTGAGTGTGTGTGTGTGTCTGTGTGTGTGTGTGTGTGTGTGTGTGTTTGGGCCTGTTGAGCCAACAGTGGGAGAAACGGTGGGAGGTGAGCGGAGGAGAAGAAAAGAGAAGCCGGCGGCAGAAAGAGAGAAGTGAAGCAGAAGTAAACGTCGCCCTCGGAGAGACTCGCTCGCATTGGTACTTCATTAGTCCTGACCCTGCCTTTGAACCACGGCGAATGCGGCGGCGAGCCTTCTGCTATGACACCGCCACCATACAAACCACATACACACACACACACACACACGAACAAACACACACACACACACGAAGGAATGCTGCTTCTGTTATTGTCTTTAAGTGACAAACTCAGGCCAAGGCCCGGCCAAGATTGAAAAACAAAATAACAGCCGTGCAAAGCTCTCTCTCTCTCTCCCTCCCTCACAAACACACACACACACACACACACACACCCACAAACACACACAGATACACACCCAAACAGCACTTCCGTCCATTCTCTAGCACAGAGAGAGGAAGTGGAGTGGAGCTGGCGTGGCCCCAGCTGTCCAGACAGAGGCAGCCTGGCAGGCCCGGTCTGCAGCCTGCTTCCTCTGAATGCCTTTAAAAGACTCTCTGAGCCCTCTCCATCATTCTCTCCATCATGCTCTCCATCATTCTCTCCATCATTCTCTCCATTCAGCGTTTACTGTGTTTGTAGATGCAAAGAGCTGCCCCAGTGTTAAGAAGCACTTCATGAAGTTTCTGGTCATTTGTTGTCATGGTGAATGAGCTGGGAACGGGAACACTGCTTTAACATCAAGGCTTCATGGACCACTTCAGATTAAAACTATGGAAGTTAAAGACTTTAACTATGAGGACACAATCCTCTGTCAAAACTTCCTCAAAAACTCAAAACCCAGACTCTGTTTTGACTTCATTTGGCAGGATTTAAACGTCTAACAGGAACAGAGAGGTTTGGAATCAGCACCTGTAGTTTGTTTAGACTGACAGCAGAGTGACGAGTAACAGTCTGGGAAAATGTCCCTGATCCTGAGTCCTGAAACATCTAACATCAGACTTCCACCAGATCTGTGTCCGGTCCGGCTCCATGCTCTCTCCCCCGTTAACACCCACCTGGTGTGTTTTCAGAACGCAGCACGGAGCAGGACCAACTTTTTCACTAAAAAACAACATTTCGGGGCGCTGGTGGCGTAGCGGTCTAAGCGCCCCACATACAGAGGCCACAGACTACAAAGAAGTCAGGGTTCACCCTCTGGGTACCATAAATGTCTCTGCAAAATTTCAAGGCGACCAATCTAAGAGCTGCCGACTCACTTTGCTACAAAACAACTGCAGGAAGTTTTCAGAGGATCACAAAAAACATGAGGGTTCATCATCTGGGACTACGACCTCTTTGGGACTACGACCTCTTTTGCACCAACGTGAACCGGGTTGTATTTCCAGGCTGGCGCTCGCGCTGGTTCAGAGCTGGGTGAGGTTGATGCGTCGTGCTCCGGCATCCGACAAATTTAGAAGTCTTGTGTCTCTGATCCAGAGGGCTCCAACCTGCTGGATCAGAGATGCAGCCGGACCGCAACGGAGCAGATCCAGTGGAAGTCAACACATTGACTAGAATAGAAACCTAGCGGACACGGATCTGGGGGAATTTGTGCGTAAGGGCCTGTGTCCACTGACAATGACGCCCATGACCTCAAGTCAGAGCCCTTCTCACTGACACTGACGCTGTTTCTAGGTTGCAAAGCAATTCCACTCAGTTCCTCAAGTAGTGACTTCTAAGCCTGTTTTATATTGCTCTGTATGCTTAATATTTGTCCACTTAAGTTAAGTTTTGCTTTCATTCAAGGACATTTTTAACCCATTAAGCCCAGGTTTAAAAAACGCTGTACTTTTCCTTTAAAAGAGATGCTGTGTTTGCTTAAATCATTGCCATCAGAGTGAGGAAACACAAGGAGGAGCACGAGGGAGCTGATGGTATTTCCACCGAAGCAAGAGTTCAGAAATGGAGAAACTCCAGAAGAGAAGAAGAGCCTCTGCAGTAATTTACCAAATCATAAAGAGAAATGTTAACCTGATCTTCACCAGCTGTTAAAAATAAAAAAGGGATTATCACTGCATCATGAATATTCTCTATCACCCTCAGCTGTAGTCTCTCCGTCACGCTCTCTTACCTTCGGCCACTTTGGGTTGATGACTCGAGCCTTGACGGCGTCGTCCAGCGCCATGCTGTACTGTCCCAGCCTCAGGTGGGCCGCCGAGCGGTTGCTGTACAGGATGCAGTTCTGCGGGTCGGCGGTCAGGGCCTCGCTGTAAAGCTGCACCGCCAGAGCAAACTCCCCCTGCTGGCAGGCCTGGTTACTGCGGCGCACACGCTCCAGGAACTCTGCTTTACTCAGACCAGGCGGGCCCAGTCTGCTCGGGGGGCTGGAGGCAGGCGGGCGCTCATTCTTTTTCAGTTTAGGGACTGAAGGAGGGATGACGGGAGAGGAGGAGGAGGAGGAGGACGAGGGAGGGTTGGCGGTCCTGCTGGTGGAGCGAGAACCGAACAGAGAGAACTGAGGAGGAGAAGAAGGAGAGAGGGGGAGACACTCTGTTAATTCATTGTGACAGATAAAATACAAACTCTGATAATCAATCAAGATTTAATTTTTTTACAAAGTCTTCTTTATTGTCATAAACTGCAGTATGCACCACACATAGCTCCACTCCAGTTTACCTGGAACCCCTCATCCAGGTCTACTGCCCTTCTCGCCCGCTACGCTCAGCCTCTGAAAAGCGCCTAGTGCTTCCAGCACACAAGGCCTCAAAATCACTAGCTGGACTCTTCTCTTCTGTTGCCCCTAAATGGTGGAATGAATTGTCCAACTCCATTCGATCTGCAGAGTCCCTCTCTACTTTCAAAAGACAGCTAAAGACCCAGCTCTTTAGGAAGCACTATGCACTTAGCTAGACTGTTCTCCACTGTTGTCCCCAGGGGCAGATCATGTCTTCCAGCTACAGTTGACTCACACTGTCCTGCTCTACTCTGGGACTCTGTGTTCAGGTCTTGGGTGACCCAGCACTTGGTACTTTGGTCATTATTGTGGTGATGTTAATTGTTGATGATGATAATGGAAGGTCTTAAATGGTTTGGTTGCTTCATTGTAGATGTTCCTTATTTACTTTGTGCATTGCCTTTACACTGCTTGGCAGTACCTGCACCCAAATGGACTTGAAGCACTTTGTTCCTCTTACTGATCTTGTTTCCTCTTGTGTAGATCTTTGCTTGTGTTGTTCTTGTTCTCGTATGTACGTCGCTTTGGATAAAAGCGTCTGCTAAATGACATTGGAACATTGTAACATACAGAGGATTTGATATTACGTTTCTCTGTCAGACCCTAGCAACGACAACAACAGATACAACAGGAAAGCTAGAAAAAGATAAGCTAAAATTAAAACGAGTAAGCTAATAAAAATAATAAAATACAGTTTAAAACAGAGCAAAAACTTTGCTATAGTGCAATTTAAAATCAAAGTGAGTGTGTGTGTTTCAGTCCTGAGGATGACAGACCTCAGCGTTGATTTGGGGGGGGGGTCAGTGACCGGGTTAAGTCTGTGAAGGGGGCACTATGGGAAGAGGGGGCAAAACAGGGAGAGAGTCCAGCATCCTGACTGCCTGGTGGATCAAACTGTCCCACAGTCTGCTGGTTCTGACCCCGGAGCACATTTTATACAAATCAAACGAAATTCAAAAAATAAAATCTAATTAATATATGTCATGACTGAATATAAAACACAAAGGGAAAATGTTAATAAATTAATTAATTAAAGATAAATAATAACTATTTAAGACAATAAAAATGAGTAGTTAGATAAGAAAATTGAAGAGTTAAAAATAAATAAAACACGAGAATATTTAAATAAATATAAAGTGACTTTAAAATGATAAATTACATGTTTATACATAAAAGCCAGATACATACATGGGTCTTTAATCTACTTTTAAAAGTCTCAATATTCTTGGACGGTGGAAGATTTACATCATTAACTCAATTCATTTTACTTCCTGTTTAGTAAGACAGAAGAAAAAGAGATATTTGAAGACTCCACCCGAGGCTTGGACGCTGCTTTAATAAACTAGACATCTGATCATTACATAACATGAAACATAAAATGTGAGTAAAGTTTCAAGAGCATTAAGAATCTGCAACACACATCAGTTTGTACCTCTTGTCTTTTTACAGTCAGCTCTGTGTGTTGTGCAGAAACCATGAGGTGCATGAGGTGCAAATAAAAGCTCTAATTAAGAGTCAGCATGTCTGATCCTGCAGAAGGTTGACACTGAGGTTAAACCATGAAGACCTTACCTCTTTATATTAACTAGAGTATGCAGATAAACTGGTATAGAAATGTAACATCTGTTCATTATTAGCTAAATAAACAGCTGAGATGACTTCATGCATGGATGTTTGTGTTTCTACCTGTCATCAGTGAGACTAAAGAGAAGTTCATTCAGAGACTTTTCGCCCTTGGTGATGTTGTGGTTTTGTTTTGTTTTGTTTTGTTTTGTTTTGTTTTGTTGGAGTAAAAATAAGTTTTAAAGGCGCTACTGGCCACAGTTACATAAATCACAAACAAAGCGATTCATTGGGAGCAGGATTCTGCCCAGTATGACATCCGAACAGCAGCAGCAGCAGCTTCATTTGCATGATATGAAACTGGGTTTTCTGGCAAATGGGACACCAAACTGCAGCGTGTACTTTTTCTCTTCTGCTCAGCGGTAACAGTTTGAATTCCTCAGAGAGTCACGGAGCGAAAAGGAGCAGAGTTAGACGGAGAATCAGTCAGTCAGAGGAGGTTTCTGTTCTTCTCGTTCTCTTCTGTCACAGTCGCTGAAGCTCTGCGTAAACTCTGCTCGCTGAGGTTAGCTCTCTGCAGCTCTGACAGTCAAACACGGCTCCCCTCCCTGATCTGGTGTTTCCAAATTTGTCCTTTCACCAGAGCGAACACCAAGGCGGTCATTATCTCTCTGAGTGCCCGCCTCTCTCTCTCTTACATGCACAAACACACACACACACACACACACACACACACACACACACACACACACACACACACACACACACACACACATATATATACAACTCTTCAAAAACACGCTGAAAGTATGCAGACTGGAAGGATTCCTGAAACTTTGCAGATGCATCACCCGACGGGTTTGAGCGAGAGGCGAAGAAAGGCATGAAGATGTTCGAAACCACCGTGACTGTTCCCTCAAAAAGAACTTCAAGAAATGTTCGGTGGTTTCATCTCACACATGTCACAAACGCACCAGTGTAGAGGACAAGATAATATAAGGAACCAATTTTCACCAATAAATCAAGCTTAATTAAAGAATGTGGGCGTCCCTGTCCTCGGTCTGCTGTTGTTTTCAGTGTCCCGAACACCACAGGATCAGATTCTGTGTTCCTTTGCTATGCTGACGACTTGCACTTTTATATGCCAGTCGTTGCAGGAAATAGATCCATCACAACTTAGCTTGAGGCTTTTCTGGCCGCGGTTAGAGGCTGGTGAAACAGAAACAAACATGGAGGTCATGACTTTCTGGTGGTATAATCCCTGAGGAGTGTTGTTCCTCTGACACTGTCTGTTCATCAGCTGTTCTCTCCATTATTCATCACGGTGTTACTTAAGCGGCAACTTCCGGTCTTAAAATATGAAGCTGATGCAGAAGTGCTAAAAACTGCAGTTCCTTGAGTGTCCACTAGAGGCTGGCTGCAGAAACACAGGAAACCACATACACACCCATTCAAAGAAGATGATCTTAACATGCAGAAATAAACATGTTTACAGCCTGGTTCAAAAAACCTTTTAGGTCTGAATAGCTCATTTCTCAATCAGCACCATAGACTGTCTAAATAATGGACGTAGTATCCGTGACGTCACCCATCTGTTCCTGAGCGCTGTTTTGAAGTCAAATCGTCGGCGGGAGCCATATTGGAAATGCTGAACTCATCCAAAAGAGTGTGACGTAAAGAGGCGGGGTTTGAGCCTCCTAGCCAACAGCTACAGTGTTCCCCCCTGTCAATCGAGTCAGTCATGTCCTTATTTGGACAAAAACTTGTAATCAAAAAAAACTTGTAAAAAATGTCACCCCCGTACAGTGTGTGCTGATAGAGAAATGAGCTCTTCAGACCTAAAAATGTTTTTTGAACCAGGCTGTAAACATGTTTATTTCTGCTGTAAAGATCTTCTTCTTTGAATGGGTGTGTATGTGGTTTCCTGTGTTTCTGCAGCCAGCCTCTAGTGGACGCTCGAGGAACTGCAGTTTCTAACACTTCCGCATTGGCTTCATATTTTCAGACCGGAGGTTGCCGCTTGATCGGCACACACTGTACAGGGAGTGATTTTTTTGTATAACTCTGTAGTTTTGAAGATATTAAACCTACCAGTTTTGCCCAAATAAGGACATGGCGGACTTGATTGACAGGCAGGCACCCTGTAGCTGAAGCCAAAAGGCTAAAGGTCCACCTCTTTACCTCACACTAGCTGGGACAAAGTTAGGTTGAGTTCAGCATTTCCAAAACAGCACCCAGCGACAATCAGCTTCAAAACTTATAGGTGACGTCACGGAGACTACCTCCATTTATCAAACAGTCTATAGTTGTTCCAAACACTTGGTTTTGGACCTAAGACCGAGCCTGTTAAACACATCAGCTTGCAGGCTGTGTTCTCTGTAATATACAAAGGCATACATGTATCATAAGTATGGAGCTAAGACGTAAATCTTTAAGCCTATTACTGTAGATCTGGAACATATTTATCACAGCAGAAGAAGAGAAAGTACAGACTGGTTCAGTCTGGACTTATGCAATCACTTTGTTTATAAAACAGAGCGGGTTGTGAACTCTGCAGATTTGAAATATTCTTTAAACAGAAGCCTGAAAACTCTCCCTGCAGCGTTGTGTTTCTGCACATGTGCAACAACAAACTATTAAAATGACGTGTTTGTAAACACATGATTTATTTGTTCATGCACAGAGGTGAAGGTGTAAATGTATCAGCACCTCCATCTGTTTAGACTCTCTTGTTTTTGTTAGTTTTCCCACCATCTCCTCCCACAAACACATCTGCTCCACACACACCCTCCACAGCACGCCTGTCGGTACACCAGAAACAGCATCAGAAAATAGAACGCACTCATTGGACAGGAAGTAGTAGTGTATTGTGGAGTGTGTGTTGTGTCAGCTGCAGGTTTACTGTAAGTGACAGAAGCTGAGCAAAAACAGGAATACAAGCAGAAACTCTGAGACACAAACAATGAACTGGAACACAATATGAGGCCGAGCAGAGCCGAGGGGAGCGGGGCGAGAAACTGTTTCATTTATCTGTTAATATAAAGTTTAATATCTTATCAAACTGTTATCCATTCAACGGTTTTACCACAGTGTCAACAGGCACAGGGGGAAAGTGCAGTCCCTCTCTTAACGTGTTCTGAGATATGCGTATAAAAATATGTTTTAAAGGTGACATATCACGCTTTTTTCATCAACATATATTGGTCTAAGAGGTCCCCAAAACATGTCTTTAAAGTTTATGCTCAAAAAAACACTTTGAAATCAGATTCTGGTGTGCCTGAAAAACCCTCTTCTTCAGCCCTCCTCAGAACAGTCTGTTTTCTCTCTGACCACGCCCCCTCAGGAAGTGGACGTGCCTCAGCTGTCCAGCACGTTGATCTAATGTTTACATGTTGGCTGAATATACACGGCTGCTCAGAGATCACGTTACTTCAACCCTCTGAATCTGATCCAGAATCTGATCCTGACGGAGAGGCGCCTGCAGCAGGACCTTTCTGAAGGATTGGTCACAGATTTAGTGTTTCTTGTTGTTTTATTTATCAGTATGTCGACGTGTGTCTTGGTACACAGCTACGGACATGTAGCTATGTGGCTATGCTAACTAGCGCTAGCACTTATCCATGATAAATAAAAATCATCCACTAGATCTTCAAATCTGCAGACGTGGGGAGTCAAACCGACCTTTGTGTTTATTAAGACAGCCTACAACTAGCATGCCTCCCTCCTAAGCTCCTTGTTAGCACACGTGTGCAGGGAATGAAAAACGGAGGAGGGGTTGAGTTGTATTGTATACAGTCTATGGGCTGAACAAGCTCCGAGCTCTGACTCCGTGACAGACCGGATATTGTTGTTACGTAACAAAAACACAGAAGTCTGAAACGGCTCGTTTCACACACATTTACAGAAAGGTGGAGAAATCAGAACAGGGGCAGAATGGATTTTTTTCATTCTGGGGGGGTTTGTAGACAGGGACACATATTTCAGGTAGAGAAC
Organism: Notolabrus celidotus; assembly: GCF_009762535.1. Taxonomy (NCBI): domain Eukaryota; kingdom Metazoa; phylum Chordata; class Actinopteri; order Labriformes; family Labridae; genus Notolabrus; species Notolabrus celidotus. The sequence continues at coordinate 1,858,878 of NC_048290.1, forward strand.
CATTAAAAAGTCAATTTTGCATGATATGTCACCTTTAAAGGATCCCTGACAAAATGTTAGCAGAACTGGAACAATAAAGGTTGAATATTCAAAGATGAAGAGAAGGTAAAGATGCTCACACTGATGTGAAAACGTCCCTAACTCCAGCACAGGATGCTCCTGCGTGTGAAATCTGCTTCCTCAGATGTGATTTGTTGTGTCACCTGTCTGTGTGGTTTAGTTTTGTGTTCCTGCAGCCGCTAATTAAAGGTGCTGCCAATATGTAGAACAGAGCAAACACACACACACACACACACACACACACACACACACACATGCAAACAGCTGACAAGTAGCAGCTTGAAGAAACTCAGCGTGACATTTTCCCTCACAGTTTGTTATCAGGTTTGTGTTGCTAATATCTCACAGGGTGTTTGAAGGAGTGAGATTCCCCACATGGGTTTTAAACAGCTTTTACTAAAGCTGGTGAAATCATGAGTGACAGACTGTTCTGTGCCGTATACGTTTAATCTGACTATCACTTATGTCCACAACACGACTGAAGTGTTGGCTAAAGCCTGACAGGTGTTATGGGCCAACCAAAGAAAGAAACATCTGAGCTTAAGTAGCACACTTCTTAATTTGTGTGTTACCGGGACAGATAGTCACCCAAATAGGAAGAAGAAGAAAGGTACTTTATTGATCCCCAGGGGGGAAATTCAATTTTTTCACTCATGCTATATTTGGACATGCTACACATACAGTTTTTTTGGTATATACACACAAATGCACACACATGCAGTGAACATGCTTAGGGAGAGCACCTCGACAGTGCCCAGGCAAGTGAACCAGCACCTCTCCAGCCACCAGTCCACTTGCCAAACTTCATCCATACTGGGACTCGAACCGGCGACCCTTCGGTTCCCAAGCCAAGTCTCTATGGACTGAGCTACTGCCGCCCAAAAAATCAGGGGAGAGCGCGAACGCAGTCCCCCACTACCACAAATTATGCAGTCAAGATTCCCACATTTGGGGAATTCGCAGGGGTCAGCACAGCCGGAGTGCAATGGCTGAGCCTCGCCCTGGGTGAACCACCTTCTTGATCATGGTATCTCCCCTGCCAGGTAAGTAAAGTAAATATCCAATATCATCCCCAACAATTGGCCATGGCCGACAATCAGTAGAACCCTAATCCAATCAGATGCCTAGTCCTGACCGAGTGATCTGATTGGACTGTCACATAAAAGCAATATCACAATCAAGGTCGTGACTGCTGTGAATATCTAAACGCCTCTTTTCCGTTGAGGTCAAAGGGAGAACATTCCTGGAGAACAACAGAAAGAGAGAGAACCGGGGGTCTGAATACCTGGAGGAGAGGAAGCTGTCCCTGAACGCATCGCTTTGATCCTTGTATATAACTCACAGTGGAGGTGACGCATGAAGGCAACACAAACTGACTTATTATACTGTTTATAAGAAGTAGTTCATGTTAGAGCTTTAGCTTGTAAATATTTAGTTTTAAGACTTAAGTTTTTTATTATCATGCTGGATTAATAATCCAATTAAAGTCACTTTCACCTTCATGTATGCACTGTATAAAAAAGTTCTGCAGTCTGTGTTCAGCTTTGTTCTCCTTGTTTTAGCTGCATGTCTATTTCTATCTTTCCTGTAAATTGTTCCTGAACTGAACTTAAAGTGCACCCCACAGAGAGTCCGGTTACCATGACATGTAATCTACCTGTGGTGTAAATTATATTTACTTAATACACTCACTCTGCTGTTATTTAAATTTTACATTATATATCTAATTTTCAGTCTACAACATCTCAAAGCAAATATCGCACTCACACTTCTACCTTGAGCTCCTCTTCAGGCTCAGATTAAAGCTCCTGTGAGGAACTTTTGGTTTCTGTTGACTTCGGCGCCCCCATGTGGTGAGCATCTTTGTCATTCTACATATGCATGTTTAGTATTTTCGTTTCTTAAATTCACGCAAAATCTTATCCAACTGTCTTTAAACACTTCTACATACCACCCATCAACAACTCCTACCATTAAAAACATAAAAAATAAGTCTGTTATCACTTTAATTGACACCTACCCCCTGTGGCCACAGCTTCACACGGTAAAAACTATCGCACAGAAACAGTCCTGCTTCTTCCTCATGGTCTTGTTTACATCATGAGGGCATTACAAGGCATTAGTATTAGTTTCAGTCTGTTTCATAACCGGCTAAAAACTCCTCACTGGAGCTTTAATATGATACAAATTATGGTTTAAATCAAGCAAACTAGTGGATGCATATTCAAAGTTGTATATTATGTAAATGTATGAAATGTACATCAGTCTGCAGCCAATCAAATTCATGCATGAAAAACTATAATTCAGTGATAAACATTGTGCTGACTTAAAGTTTCTGCACACTTCTGGTTCTTTAATTGAAGGCTGAAGTGTTACATGCAGGAATTTCAGCCATCTTTTATCTCCTTGTTGATTTTATCTGCGCACATTTAGTATTTTCGTTTATTAAATCATGCAAAATTGTATCCTGCTGTCTTTTTACAGTTCTACATATCACCAATCAACTATGTCTGCCATTAAAACAGTTATAATGGAGCTTTAATTGACACCTGCCCCCCTGTTGTAGTAGTTTAAGACATTAAAACTACTACACAGAAATATTCCAGCTTCTTCCTGATGGTCTTGTTTACATCAGAAGGGCATTATAAGGCATTAGTGTAAGTTTCAGTGTGTTTCATAACTGGCTAAAAACTCCCCACTGGAGCTTTAATGTGATACAAATTATGGTTTTAAATCAATTTGACTTCACAAGCTTCACAGCCAATCAAATGTCTGCATGAGAAACTACAATTCAGTGATAAACATTGTACTGAATTAAAGTTTCTGCACACTTCTGGTTCTTTAATTTAAGGCTGCAGAGTTGCATGCAGGACTTTCAGCCATCTTTTATCTCTTTGCTGATTTTGTCAGTGCAGTTTTAGTATTTTGGTTTATTAAATCATGCAAAATTGTATCTTGCTGTCTTTTTACAGTTCTACATATCACCAATCAACAACTTCTGCCATTAAATTGCTGTAATGGAGCTTTAATTGACACCTACTCGCTGTCTCAGTAGTTTAAGACATTAAAAACAACTACACAGAAACAGTCCAGCTTCTTCCTGATGGTTTTGTTTACATCATGAGGGCATTACAAGGCATTAGTGTAAGTTTCAGTCTGTTTCATAACCAACTAAAAACTCCCCACTGGAGCTTTAATATGATACAAATTATGGTTTTAAATCAATTTGACTTCACAAGCTTCACAGCCAATCAAATGTCTGCATGAAAAACTATAATTCAGTGATAAACATTGTGCTGAATTAAAGTTTCTGCACACTTCTGGTTCTTTAATTTAAGGCTGCAGAGTTACATGCAGGACTTTCAGCCATCTTTTATCTCCTTGCTGATTTTGTCTGTGCATGTTTAGTACTTTCTTTCATTAATTCATGCAAAAGTGTATCCTGCTGTCTTTTTAGAGTTCTACATATCACCAATCAACAACTTCTGCCATTAAAACAGTTCTAATGGAGCTTTAATTGACACCTACCCCCTGTTGCAGTAGTTTAAGACATTAAAACTACTACACAGAAATATTCCAGCTTCTTCCTGATGGTCTTGTTTACATCAGAAGGGCATTACAAGGCATTACTGTAAGTTTCAGTCTGTTTCATAACCAGCTAAAAATGACTCACTGGAGCTTTAATGAATCAAGTTAGGGTTTAAATCAAGTAAACTAGTGGGTGCATATTTAAAAGTGGGTATTGTGTAAGTGTATGAATTGTGCATCAGTCTGCAGCCAATCAAATGTCTGCATGAAAATCTATAATTCAGTGATAAACATTATACTGAATTAAAGTTTTTGCACACTTCTGGTTCTTTAATTTAAGGCCTAAGTGCTACATGCAGGACTTTCAATCATCTTTTATCTCTTTCTGATTTTGTTAGTACATGTTTGGTATTTTCTTTCATTAATACATGTCTTGATACAGTTCTACATATCACCAATCAACAACTTCTGCCATACAAAATGTAATAATATCGCCTTAATTGACACCTAGCTCCTATGGCTGCAGTTTCACACGTTAGAAACTATCACACAGAAAGAGTCCAGCTTCTTCCTGATGGTCTTGTTTACATCAGGAGAGTATTAAAAGGCATTAGTGTAAGTTTCAGTGTGTTTCATAACCAGCTAAAAACTCCCCACTGGAGCTTTAATATGATACAAATTATGGTTTAAAATCAATTTGACTCCACAAGCTTCACAGCCAATCAAAAGTCTGCATGAGGAACTGTAACTTAGAGATAAACACTGTACTGAATTAAAGTTTCTGCACACTTCTGGTTCTTTAATTTAAGGCTGCAGAGTTGCATGCAGGACTTTCAGCCATCTTTTATCTCTTTGCTGATTTTGTCAGTGCAGTTTTAGTATTTCCGTTTATTAATTCATGCAAAATCTTATCCTGCTGTCTTTTTAGAGTTCTACATATCACCAATCAACAACTTCTGCCATTAAAACAGTTATAATGGAGCTTTAATTGACACCTACCCCCCTGTTGCAGTAGTTTAAGACATTAAAAACAACTACACAGAAAGAGTCCAGCTTCTTCTTGATGGTCTTGTTTACATCAGGAGAGCATTACAAGGCATTAGTGTAAATTTCATTGTGTTTCATAACCAGCTAAAAACTCCTTACTGGAGCTTTAATATGATACAAATTATGGTTTTAAATCAATTTGACTTCACAAGCTTCACAGCCAATCAAATGTCTGCATGAGAAACTGTAACTTAGAGATAAACACTGTACTGAATTAAAGTTTTTGCACACTTCTGGTTCTTTAATTTAAGGCTGCAGAGTTACATGCATAACTTTCAGCCATCTTTTATATCCTTGCTGATTTTATCTGTGCAGTTTTAGTATTTCGGTTTATTAATTCATGCAAAATCTTATCCTGCTGTCTTTTTAGAGTTCTACATATCACCAATCAACAACTTCTGCCATTAAAAATATAGTAATTATAGCTTTGAATGACACCTACCCCCTGTGGCAGTAGTTTAAGACATTATAAACAACTACACAGAAAGAGTCCAGCTTCTTCCTGATGGTCTTGTTTACATCATGAGAGCATTAAAAGGCATTAGTGTAAGTTTCAGTGTGTTTCATAACCAGCTAAAAACTCCTCACTGGAGCTTTAATATGATACAAATTATGGTTTACAATCAATTTGACTTCACAAGCTTCACAGCCAATCAAAAGTCTGCACGAGGAACTGTAACTTAGAGATAAACACTGTACTGAATTAAAGTTTCTGCACACTTCTGGTTCTTTAATTTAAGGCTGCAGTGTTGCATGCAGGACTTTCAGAGTTGTACACACAGTGTTGGCAGACTGCTTAAGCTGTGAGTTCTTCTCCCAGCACTGGAGCAGCTTGTTGGTCTTCAAACTGTCACACTAACTTCATGCCAGCGAGCTTTCTTGTGTCCTTCCAGCCTCCTGCAGGTCACGCTGCCTCAGCAGAGACTGTGGTTTTTGTAAAACCCCTCTAAATAAAACACATGCCAGAGTTTTCCATTGTGTGCTCTCTTACCTTCTCTTTCCTCACTCTGTGCTTTTCCATCCTGCTCTCTGTCTGCTAAACCCGACGGCTCCAAACTTTCATCCCACAGCAGCAGGAGGAGTGAGGAAGAAGAGGAAGAGGAGTGAGGAAGGACGAGAAAACACATCCAAACCGACACGAGAGGAACACAGCTCTGCGAGTTACCCGAGCTCCACAGAGACCTTATCTGTGTGTGGATGTGGGGAGAGTCTGTGCGCTAAGAACCGATGCTGTGGAGCTTTTCCTGGGGGAAGTGAATCCGGAGTAAGTGCGCCATGTTCCCACAGCAGACCTTCTCCCCATAGCGGAATCCAGTCCGGTGAGAGGCGGGGATCCGGTCTGCAGCCTTCCTCAGTGAGGGTTCAATTACTCCTCATGACATCAGAGAGGAGTTCAGTTACCTGACTGATATTCATTACAGCTCTGTGTGTGTGTGAGCGTGTGTAGTAATGCAACAAAGGGATTCAAAGTCATGATGCTTTTTGTGTTTTTATTCAAGAATAAATCACTCAGACTTTATTTATAAAGAGCTGTTCATACAATGACATTGTAACACAAAGTGCTGAACATAAAAACAACTTCAAATAGAATACATTAAGAAAAAGCTCCCAAACCCATCCCATAATACTAAAGTTAAGAACACAATATGCAACAATAATAATAAAAACAATAAAAATAAAATAAATAAATAGAATAAAAAAGAAGTTTCTGAACGAACTGAGGAAACACTCTCATGATATCTTAATGAGGTATTATAAGATGTTAAAACTCAAAACAGGAAATTAAAATCACCAAAATAAAATAAATTTCTAAGATAATAAAAGACTAAAATATTAAACCATTAAACTAACTTAAGATGCTAGACTTAAAATAAATAAATAAGTACATAAATAAATAAAGTAGAATAAAAGTGACTACATAGATAATAAATAAATAAATAAATAAATAGAATAAAAAAGAAGTTTCTGAACGAACTGAGGAAACACTGGAGGTAAAATAAGATGTTAAAACTCAAAACAGGAAATTAAAATCACCAAAATAAAATACATTTCTAAGATAATAAAACTTAAGATGCTAGAAATACAAATAAATATTAAAAATAAATATAACTATTAAGAATAAAAATAAAAATAAAACTTAGCTAAAAGCAAGACTAAAAAGGTCGGTCTTGAGTTTGCCTTTAAAAATGCTGATGCTCTGTGCAGCGCTCAGATCCTCAGGCAGGGTGTTCCTCAGGCAGGGTGTTCCTCAGGCAGGGTGTTCCTCAGGCAGGGTGTTCCACAGGCAGGGTGTTCCTCAGGCAGGGTGTTCCACAGGCAGGGTGTTCCTCAGGCAGGGTGTTCCTCAGGCAGGGTGTTCCTCAGGCAGGGTGTTCCACAGGCAGGGTGTTCCTCAGGCAGGGTGTTCCTCAGGCAGGGTGTTCCTCAGGCAGTGTGTTCCACAGGCGTGGGCCGTGATAATAAAAAGCTGCCTCACCGTGGGTCTTAGTTTTTACTTTTGGTACCATTAAAAGTCCGCTACCTGAAGACCTGAGGGCTCTCACTGGCTCACATGATAAAAGCAAATCTGATAAATAAGAAGGGAACAAGACCATTAAGAGATTTAAAAACCAATAAAATAATCTTAAAATCTATTCTGAAAGATAACTAAAATAACACACTTATTTTTGTTTCACTTTTTATTGGTACCAAAAACAAACAACAACAAAACAATGACAAACACAATGTAACATTTGTAGTCTTTAAGACAAGATGCAGGGTTCACAGAACATTTTCATTAACATTTTAACATTTTGAAAGAAATTTTGGTGAAAATTGATGCTTTAGTCAGGACACATTAGCATAGCTTAGCATAACTCTAGCCTGTCTCTTTCCAAAAGGCCAATTTCTGTATATTGTAACCCTCCTGTTATGTTCGTTTCTTAGTGACAACAACAAAGTTCCTGGGTCAACTTGACCCGGGGCGTATCTAATAATTCAAAAGTGTCAGAATCCCCAAAAAATCCCAATAATTTTTTTTTTAAAATCTAATTCTTAACTCCATTACTAACCATTTAAATCAATATTTAGTGGATTGGTGTTCATTAATTCTTTAATTCTTTAATTCTCACAGATCATAGTTCAATGAGGATAATTCACTCCTTCTTTATTAAAATTCATGTTAAAACTTTTTTATGTACATTGGAAAGTGATTTGGGTGAAATATGTCACACAGTTGCAAAGAAGCATTTAGTATTTGACACTTCTGACTCCTTTTGGCCTCCACTTTGACTGCCGGGTCAAATTGACCCACCCATCTACGTAATATAAACATGCAGGAGGGGTTGCAAATGTATGAAATGAACCATTTTCATTTTATATTTTGTTCAGGCTAATTAAGCCAAGCAGAAGAAGTTTCATAGCGAAAAAATACTTTTAAAATTTTTTCTTTTACTTTAAAATGGGTCAATTTGACCCGCAACATAACAGGAGGGTTAAAAAGCTCATAATCCCGCCTCACATAAATCAACACATTTTCTATGTACAAATATTTACAAACATTGTTGCAGAGTTATTTTCTCATTTTCTACAACTCATGAAACTTGGTACAATTATTTACAAATGGGCTACACTGAGACCAAGAGGCAACCTCCGGTCTAAAAATATGAGTCCAATGTGGAAGTGCTAAAAACTGCAGTTCATCGAGGATCCGCTTGAGGCTGGCTCCGTAAGTACCGGGTGTGAATTTTTTCATAACGCGGTAATTTCAAGGATATTGAGATTACGAGTCTTCCAATGAGAGGCACAGCTGACTTGATTGACAGGCGGGAACACTGTAGCTGTTGGCCAGGAGGCTCAAAGCCCGCCTCTTTACGTCACAATCGCTCCACAGCAGCAATATGGCCGACTGGCCTCCAAACAGCGCTTCAGAAACAGAAGGGTGACGTCACCGATACCACGTCCATATTTATAGTCTATGACTGAGAGCTAACTCGCACCACAGTGACAGGACTTCAAAAAGTGCACACTATTAAAACAGACTAGAGCTTAAAGGTCCATAAACTATCAGAAAGTGACAGAAGCAAACCAAACAGGCCTTCATCATGGCAGACTTACAGGTTAGCTAAACAAGCTAGCAGATGAGGCGCTTTGAGCTAACCTTAAATGTACAGAATACTAAAGCTAGCTTAGCTACAGTTTAGCAGGTGCAGTGTTTATTTAATTGGTTTAGCACATAGACTGTATATAAAATAAAAAAAACTGTATATAAATATTAAATATACAGTCTATGGTTTAGCATGTTAGCAAGCTAAAACTTGCTAGCTAGCTCAGGGTACAGTACAGCTGAGGTTAATGAGGTTAAAGTACTTTTAGCAGGTTTTTAATGCAAAATATTGCATTGAAAATTAAATGATGACACAATAATGACACTAACTAGAAAGGTAAGGGACTTCTAACTTGTAGCTTATCCAGAGCAAAACATGAACGTCTGTTAAATGTCACAGATTCCATCGGGTACGTTTTCAGACATTTCATTCTTGACTGACAAACTAAGAGAAAGCACAAGTGCAATGAATTACTTTAATGATGGCTCAGTGGTATTCAGAGTGCCGGTAAGCTATCCGTCAGCCTGCAGTCCTGAACTGGCTCACCTAAATGAAATGTAGTTTCATTAACTTAATGACTTCCACTTGTGCTGCTGCTTCTATGAGTCAAAGTACTTGCTGTGAGAAGGGATTGTTATACTGGATGAGACGTTCTCATCACAGAAGTGATGCGTTTGATCTATAATTCAGTCCCACAACATCCCTAATGTTCAATATGTACACAAAATACTGCAACATGGGGACCAACATGTCCAATACTGACTGAATCAGACATTATGCAGCCATCTATACTATCAATACACCCAAATAAAAAGACATCACCCAAATAATTTTGATGAAACTAAGGTGCTTTGGATTCTTTTGGTCAAAATCAGGCTATTAATTCATACGTTGTTTGTTGCATAATGTCTTACTTCTCTATGTCATATCAAACCCTCCATATTATTGACATCAGGACGAGCTCCTCCTGCTCACAGCCGGCTGATCTTGTTGTGCTTGGCTCGGTTCATCTTGAGACACAGTTTGTGAAGCCTGACTGCTCTGTCTTTCCTCTTGGCTCTCCTGCTGTTTGGCCTCCTGACCTTCAGCCTGACGGCCTGTAGATGGCGCTGCTCCTCCATGTCTAGGCTGCCTTTGTTGTCCAGCAGAGGAAGCTGTGCCTTCACCAGAACTGCTGTGCAGCTGAGCAACAGAGAAGAAGTCAAGGTAAGTCTTGTGAGCAGAAATCAACCAAGAGAGTTTTGGAGGCACTTAAGTACTAGTTTGAGGTACTTGTACTTATCTTAAACACTTAATATATAAATATTTTACTTCATTTCAGAGACAAAATGCACATTTAACTCGGTTGCATTTATATGACAGTTGAAGATAGTTACTTTGCCTTTCAAAATTAAGTGTAGAATTTAATAAGTTCACAAGGAAACATGCATGGTTGAAGATATAACTATCTGAATGTTTGTGGCCTTTGAACAAAATGTCAGTGTCTAATTGGGCTTCTTAAGTTGCTCACTGTTCAGCCACAGAGGTTTTCCCCAGACCTTTCTTTAATTTAATTAGCTTTTCCAGAGCAAAGGTGGTTAAATTCTATAAAATATCACAAGAAATATCAAACATTAGAGGAAAAATGGTAGAAACATATATGCACACGTGTTAAGCAGAACTTTCAACATATTTCCTCTTCCTTATTTGGCTATTTACTTCATTTGGTAACCACTGAACCACTGATTTAGAGTAGTTAACTACATTTACTAAATACTTCCATTCCATTCTATCTGTCCCATTACATTCCGTCCAATTACATTACATACTATATGTTCCATTCTATTCTGTCTGTTCCATTCCATTCCATTCTATTCTATCCGTCCCATTCCATTCCATTCTATCTGTTCCATTCCATTCTATTCTATCCTTCCCATTCCATTCCATTCCATTCTATCCGTCCAATCCCATTCCATTCTATCCGTCCCATCCCATTCCATTCCATTCCATTCTATCTGTTCCATTCCATTCCATTCCATTCTATTATATCCTTCCCATTCCATTCCATTCCATTCCATTCTATCCGTCCCATCCCATTCCATTCTATCTGTTCCATTCCATTCCATTCTATTCTATCCGTCCCATCCCATTCTATTCTATCCGTCCCATTCCATTCCATTCTATTCTATCCGTCCCATCCCATTCCATTCTATCCGTCCCATTCTATTCCATTCCATTCTATCCGTCCCATCCCATTCCGTTCTATCCGTCCCATCCCATTCCATTCCATTCCATTCTATCTGTTCCATTCCATTCCATTCCATTCTATTATATCCTTCCCATTCCATTCCATTCCATTCCATTCTATCCGTCCCATCCCATTCCATTCTATTCTATCCTTCCCATTCCATTCCATTCCATTCCATTCCATTCCATTCCATTCTATCCATTCCATTCCATTCCATTCTATCCGTCCCATTCCATTCCATTCCATTCCATTCTATCCGTCCCATTCCATTCCATTCTATCCGTCCCATTCCATTCCATTCTATTCTAAGATGTTTGCATGTTTTCTCAAAGCCCTGTTAAAGAGCACATCACAGTCTGTGTTTGTATACTCACATGTGATCAGCTGTGCAGTCCTGCATCAGGAAGCAGGATTTAGAGACGTGTCCCAGAAGAAGAGTCTGCACTTCGGTCAGCTTTCTCTGTTTAACCAAAGTCTGGAATAACCTGGCAGGACAGACGGACACATCAGACACACAGACACACAGACATGCCAAAAAAAGAAAAACAAACAAATACCAAAGAGGAAAAAAAAAACTAGCCAAGCGAAAAGAAAACCAGAGAGAGAGAGAGAGGCTGTGTGTGTGCAGACAGAAGATTATGATAATGTCCAAGGCCGTAAGATCATCCATGAGCAGATCCAGGGCACCACCTTATGTAACCATGTGACCCTGAATGTACAGTGTGTGTAGTTCTACTTCTGTGTCATGAAACATCACACCATGTCTTCTGCTTAGTGCAGACAGAAATAAAGGTGAGTGCACCATTATCACAGCGTCTGTATATACAGTCTGTATTCTATTATTTACTTTTGGGGGGGGGGTTGTGTAAACAAGACATGGTGTGACAGGAGAACAAACCCTCTATGGACTCAGTCAGTGAGGCTTTCTAGTAGCAAAGAGTGGAAGGTTCTAATAGGTAATAATTTTGACATATTAAAGCACCAGTAAGGGGTTTTAAGATGTTTTGAAACAGACTGAAAGTGATACTAATCCCTCACATCCCAATAAAGTACGGACAAACTGGACTACAAAAGTTCTCTGACTCTAGTCTGTGAACTCACCTGGATGTACAGTTGCAGTGGTACAGCGTCTTCGTCTCCAGGTTGTGGAGTCCGTACCTCTTCTGCTGAGGCAGGATCTTGTCCCTGCACTCGTCCAGATCTTTATACACAGCACACAACATCTGCTTCTCTGAGGAGGGGATGAAAACATGTAAATGTGCGGTTCGGTTCCTGTAGCTGTAAATGAATGCGCTGGGAAGTATTAGTTACCTCTGATGTCAACATCCAGGTGAGACAGCAGAGTCCCATTGTTGGTGGGTATAGAGTTCTGGAGGCGGTCTGGCTCTGATGCTGTGATGTTATTGTTGATGCTGGTGATGGAGGCGGAGGGGGAGCTGATTAAAGGTGGAGGTGTGGACGCTGCAGCAGTGTTGGAGGGGAGTTTTGGTTTTAGCGTGCTGTTCTCCAGGAGTTCTCTGGGTAAGGTGGCGTTTATGATGGAGCCGTTAATGTTGACTGCATTTGGATTTGAAGACTCGTACAGAGTGGGCGGATGAACCTCGGCATACAGCGCCATCTTGGTTTCTTTACACCTGCAAGACAAAACTCAGGTCAAAGATTGAAATTTTGGGAGACAGTAATTCGTACTTTTTTAGTGAGTAAGATAAATCTAGTGTTTGTCAAGTAAATACAAAACATAAGTTACCTAAAAGTGGTTAGCTTCACTTATGTTAGCTTAGCATAGGGCTTGACACAGGAGGATTCAGCGGGCTTGGCTCTGCTGGTCGTAATGCTTCTAAAGTTCACTTACCATGCAGGCTAGTTGTTCCCTCCTGTTCCAAGCCTTTATGCTAAGCTAACATAAGCAATGCTAAACACCCACATGCTATAAATTCGTGAAAGTAGCACCAATTTTGTCGTATAACTCTTGACAATGTTTTAGTCATCAGACAAATTAGCCTCTCCCTCATGGCTACACATAGTTTCTATCAGGTTTCTATCCATCCGTAAAGAGATGCACTTCCTTGCGTTGACCACTAGAGGCACCATCCGTACATTGAGGCATCTATGGACACCAATAATGTACGTAACAAAAAACGAGGCGTCCATTGTACAAGCTATACACCAGAGCTAGCTTACTTTAAGATTAGCAGGAAGGCTAATCATTAAACTTAGCATGTAGCTTGTTAGGGTTAGGGTTTGGCATGCTAGCCTGCTTACATGTGCTAATCAGAACTTAATCCAAATTCAGCTTATCTGCAAACATCCTCAAAATGTTTGATTACACATTTTTTCTGACTTATGATGCTCGTACAAATAATTTGAGCTAATAAGAGTTAAGAGATGACCTTTAAAAATACCAAAGAGGGTAAATATCTGAATGAGAACTGGTCTTACATGCCGAACCAGTTCCTCTCTGCACACTGGAGTCTGTGGGAGAACTCGAAGCAGTGCATCTTCAGCAGGTTGAAGAAGGTATATCCAACAACGTCAGATATGCTGTCGTTGGCCTCCATCAGACATCGGTGAAACCTGGAACATGAATCATTGGATTGTTATTTTAAAACAGCTGGACGTGTGGACTGGATTTCATTTAGTAGAGGGGACTAAGACTCATACTTGTTGTCACAGTCACAGTGAGACATGGTGAAGATGTTGCTGTTGAAGACGCCGAACCGTGAGTGAAAGGACAGGATGGTGTCTTGGCACTGGTCGTGTTCACGGCAGCAGCTGTCTGTGTCTGCAAACACACCTGCAGAGACATGATGGGATTGATCGGAAGGGGTTAAATATACCTTCCAATAAAATACATTTTTCAATTCAGTGAACTTGTTGTACTGGAGAAGTCTTCAACATTGCTACTCAGACCTGAAAATCATCAGGAGAATGTTACCTGAGAAATAAACGAGTGAAAAGAATACTAGTTTTTTTTTATCCACTTCTACATAATCAGACTTTTGTTAATTTTGCAACCCATGAAGTCGCCCCCTGCTGGCCACTATGAGAATGCAGGTTTAAAGCACATTCAAAATGACTCAAGGGAGAGCTGTAAGCTGCAGTTTTAGGACCACAATTCTGGGACTGCATCTTTGGGATCCTAATGGTTAGACACTAATGCACTAGGGGGCGCCATTGCAGACACAACAATGGTCTTAAAATTGCGGTTGCAGAAATGCAGTCCTGAATTTGCAGCCTCCAGGTCTGCAGACACATGCTACTAAAGCTCAGAGGCTTCATCCACTTTATGTGCACAGTCTGTGGTGGGACGTAATTGCAAAGCAGGTGATGCAGTACACATTCCTACCACTGGGGTTATAAATTGCAGGGAAAGTGGCAGTAAAGATACAGTAAATACAGGAGAAGGAGAAGAAGAAGAAGAAGAAGAATGCTAGGCCGGTACATATGGATGTAAACAATGAAAAAACAATGTTCTGAATTGGTTTCTATTAACTCTAAATGTTAAATGCTTCATGCAAATTACAGGAACCACTTTCAGTCTGAGCCTCTGACTGTTAATAAGTACATTTTCCTTTAGTCTATGGTCTGAGCACACCTTTATAGTCCAGTGTCTTCATCTGTTCTGCATCAATTTTCAAAATCCATCCCCTCAAAGTCGTCTAACTTCATGAAATAGCAAATAAACTTTTTTGCATGACTTTATAATTCCATGCAGAACAATTTACCACCAGATTAACTCCATAAAAGAGAATTCAACACCTTGTGACCCTTAATCCAGGGTTTAAGGGAAACTGGAAATTGGAATTTGAAATATTTTGCAGCTCAAATCAGGGATAGAAGTAACAAGTATAATCCCTATGAAATTAAGACAAGCCAGGAATTAAAAGTAAAATATATTTTAACCCACAGATATTTGTAGGAACCTCTTATTAACTTAACTATCAAGTTCATCATCATTCTAAATTAAAGGAAGAATGTAAACAACCTACCCAGGTCTGCATATGAAGGCGCCTTGTTCCCAGACCCACACCACAGGGTCCCCGGTACAATGAACCCACGCTTCACACGCTGGTGGCTCCTGACCTCTGACCTCTCAGGCTGCGCTGCACCCCCCACGCTCCTCACTGACCTCTTCTCCGCGTGCCCCCCGGCGTCTGGAGCATCCACGGACACGCACGTGTCATCCCCCTCAAACATGACGTCCACATTGAAGCTCTCTGGATCTGCATCATTCACGAACTCGTGCGTGCGCTCCTGGCACAGAGAGAAGTAGTTCTGGACCACCGCCGCGTGCTCGCTCCAGGCGCAGCTCAGCAGGACGCGGCCGGACCAGGCGCTGTTATAGAGCCGCATGGACTGAGAGGCCTGCAGGGGGTCCCTCCGGAGGAAGGTGTAGTGCACCTGCTCGTTGGGGAGAACTCTGGTCCAGGTGCAGAGGATGGACGCCTCTGCAGCCCCCCATCGCAGGAGGGAGGATGTTAGAAGGAGAGAGAGGAGAGGAGCTATGTGCGTCATGGTGGCGCGTCCGGAACAGGAGGACTAAACAAAACAACACAACTCAGCCAAAAGCTTCTGTGCAAAACCAGATCCTGCTCCCCTCAGAGGACTCAGTGGCAGATCTCAGACTCCAGATCGGTTTTAAATGAGGAAAAGAGGCGGAGGCGCGCAGGGGGGTTTCCAGATCTAAAACAAACCCAACATCCAAATCAGCAGGGATCATGTGACCTGTCAGTTCACTCACACATCTCTCTCCCTCTCTCTCTCCCTCTCCCTCTCACTCTCTCTCCCTCTCTCTCTCTCTCTCTCTCTCTCTCTCCCTCTCTCTCTCTCTCTCTCCCTCTCTCGCTCTCTCTCTCCCTCTCTCTCTCTAACTCTCTCTCTCTCTCTCTCTCTCTCCCTCTCTCTCCCTCTCTCTCACACGAACATTAGTGACACTGAACATGAGAAATCGATGGACACACGAGCCAAATAGGTTATCAATCTGTAAATGTGACTGTGGCATTAGTCACACTTTGATGAAAGTGTCACAAACTAATCAATGTACAGTCTGATAAAAGTCTGCTCCCACAGAATGAGCAGAGCATGCATGCAGAATATGAAAGTTTTATGGTGAGCTAAGGTGGATTGCTTTTGACCCAGACTTTAAACCAGCAATGACTGATGGGAGGTTTAAACATTGGTATAAGGCTGGTATTACTTCTTATTGCTCAATATCCTCTAACGGTCAGCTGGACAGCTTTAAAAAATATCTGATTTATATGGACTAGAAAAAGTTGACTTCTTTCATTACCTGCAAATTAGAGCTTATTTCAATAAGGAGGTTAAACCTTTAGAGAAACCTGATTCTGACCTTGTTGATATCTTTGTTGATATGTACAATGGGAAGGGCACAAGGAAGCTAGTCTCAGTTTTACACTCGAGGATTCAATCCACTAAAACACACACAACTCAGCTGCCCGTTTACTCACCCACTCCCGCTCCAGAGCCCACATCACACCCATCCTTCAGCACCGAATCCACTTCAAGATCCTGCTCATCACCTACAAAGCCCTCAATAACCTCGCCCCCTCTTACCTGACCGACCTCCTCAAACGCCACTCCCCATCTCGCCGCCTCAGATCATCAGATGCCAACCTCCTGTCCCCCTATCACCAAGTCCAAGCACCGCACCTTGGAGGGGACAGAGCCTTTGCCATCGCTGCCCCCACTCTCTGGAACTCTCTCCCTCCACACATCCACAACTCTGACTCTCTCCTCTCTTTCAAAAACCACCTCAAGACCTACCTGTTCCAAAAAGCATACAACACATGACCTCTCCCCCTGCCCCACCTCTGTCCCTGTTTTGTTTGTTTTTATTTATGTGTTTTACTTTCTTTCTTTAGTTTTCATCTTATGTAAAGTGACTTTGAGTACTAAGAAAAGCGCTATATAAATTCTATGAATTATTAATTATTATTACAAACAAGGTTAGATTAAAGTGGGAGAAAGAATCTGGACTTGTTATTTCTGAGGAGGATTGGGTAAATATGTGTTCTGTGCAGTCCACCTCCACCAGCTCAGGTCTTTGGAGGGATTTCTGTTGGCGTAATGTAATGAGGTATTTTGTAACCCCAAAAACAAAATGTATACAAACAGCTGGAACCGGTCTGTGTTGGAGGAAGTGTGGAGAACAGCTGGCAGACCATTTTCAAATATTTTGGAATTGCCCAAAAATCAAGTCATATTTGGGGGGGAGTAATTAAGGCATTACAAAACATTTTTGGAGCAGGGATTGATTGCTCATTTTCAACTATTTATCTGGGTAACATCTCAGCCCACCTCTCAGGTAAGGATAAATACCTGCTAAAGATTTTATTAGCAGACAGCAAAAAGGCTGTGACACGAAAGTGGCTGCAACCCAATCCTCCAACAGAGTCTGAGTGGATAGAAATCATGTGTAGTATTTTTTTTTTTGTATAGCGCCAAATCACAACAAACGTTATCTCAAGACGCTTTTACAAACATAGGAGGTCTAGACCACTCTATGTCAAATTATGAACAGAGACCCAACACCAAGACAGGGTAAGACTCAGTCTGACCCCACCCTAATCCATCATGAGCATTGCACCTCACAGTATTTAGCTAGTTACAGTGGTGAGGAAAAACTTCCTTTTAACAGGCAGAAACCTCCAGCAGGACCAGACTCATGTTAGACAGCCATCATGCCTCGACTGAGTTGAGTCTGGAAAGACAGATAGAGGGGAGTAAGAGAGAGAGGTGATAGTGATGAGACGAGTCGTAGAAGCTGTTGCCGCTGGAGTCCAGCACGTTCGTATCAGCTGGAGTCCAGATCGTCCGCAGCAGGAGGACGACTACGGCATCTCAGAGGAATCTACGAGACAATGGAGCTCAGGGACTCCAGAAAGGACTATGGTTAGTAACTTTAATGGGACAGGCAGAGTTAAAGTAAGTGATGAAGGGGTTGGGGGGAAGGGGGTGAGCTAGGATCCCAGTGTGTGAGTGTGCCAGTTCCCCCGGCAGTCTAGGCCTATAGCAGCATGACAAAAGCTGGTCCAAGCCTGATCCAGCTCTAACTATAAGCTTTGTCAAAAAGGAAAGTTTGAAGCCTACTCTTAAAAGTGGAGAGGGTGTCTGCCTCCCGGACCCTGACTGGTAGATGATTCCAAAGGAGAGGGGCCTGATAACTGAAGGTTCTACCTCCCATACTACTTTTAGAGATTTTAGGTACAACTAGCAAGCCTGCATGTTGGGAGCGTAGAGTTCTAGAGGGGTAATAGGGCACTATGAGGTCTTTAAGATACGAGGGTGCCTGATTCTTAAGGGCTTTTTAAAATTCTATTCTACATTTTATTGGGAGTCAGTGTAGAGAAGCTAGCACTGGAGAGATATGCTCCCTCTTCCTAGTTTTAGTCAATACTCGAGCTGCGGCGTTTTGAACTAGAACTAAAGAATGACTTACTCACTAAACCTTGGAGCAGAAAAATGTTTGCATTACTGGGAGAAATGGACTGTGTACGTTGCATTGAAGGATTAAGAAGCCATTACTGTATGAACTGACTGTATTTCCACTATTATGACAAAGATGTATAGATGACCTACTGTTTCTGTTTCACTGAGCTGTGTTGTCTAACTATGTCTAAGTGTGAGTAAGTTGTTTTTGTGCATCACAGCTGCAGAACATGTTCATTCAGACTCACACTCTTAGATGAAGTCACATTGAAAGCCTCCATTCAGTCTGAAATGATGTTTAATCACTTTGTAAAACACTACCGGTGCCATGTTCCTTTAGAGAGATGCTGCAGCCCTGAGGACGATGAAAGCGTCAGCTCCTATCATGGTAATTATCCATCTTTAATGCACGTTGCCTTCGCTGACAGGAGAGGTTGACAGTGGACTCAGGGGAGGAGTAAAGGATTGTGGGATAACGAGCCGTGAAGGTCATTCATCAGATCTCTGTTTTTCCACTTACAGTCCAGCCTCTCTGATCCTCTGATAAAAGCCTACATGTGTCCGAGTGTTGGAGCGTGTTGTGAGGAAATATTTGGAAGTCTTTGGTGTCTCAGGAGGGAGCTGCACGAGTCTGATAAACTGCCTCATGTGATGTCACATGAGGCAGTGGGTGAGGATTTTGGAAAGTAGTGCAACTCGCCAAACATGCAGACCTCTGAGGTTTCCTAAAATCTGTGTGAGGCTTGGGGTCGTGTTAGATGCTTGGACGTGATCTCTGTGATGTCAGTTGTTTGTTTCTGAAGAAGCTGAGAAGCCAATCGATGCCAAATCTAAGAAATTGTATTGGAACAATCAGGGAAATGTGACATGCTCAGTTGCTAATACTTCCTTCAGACATGATAACTTGAGACAGAGCATCAATTGGTTTATCATGTCATTGTTTTGTTGATGGGAGGTTTGTTTGGAGCTTTAAAGAGGAAAAGAGTTGTGAGCTTCTGTGAGGACCTTTCAGTTTTTGTTGATTTTGGCGCCCCCTGTGGACAAAATGATCTTCGAGGGACAGTCTAGTCTCTTTTAAGTCCGGTTGTACAAGATACTTGTCAATAGTAAGTTTATTACTCACAGAGGATGCCGGTCAGCTTGACCTTTTCGTTGAGAAACTGGGCAGAGAACCAGAACGGAAGCTGGGCCTTTTAACCACTGCAGACGGGGTCAACTCTGTCACATAATTTAGCTAATTTAAGAAATTCTAACACAAACACAAATGTCAGTGTAAGTGTACGACCTAGAACTAGGACTAGCTGACCGACAAAGGGGCCAAGCTGACCGGGATCCCCTGTGACTAATCCACTTACTATTGACAAGTACCTCATACAGCCACACTGTCCCTTTAAGTGTCATCTGTGTACATGCACACTGTTAATATATTCATTCATCAATTGCACATTCCTGCATACCTCTACATCCCTTCCACAACCATTGTTCATTTTTGTTTTGTAGTCTTTTATATTTTCTTCTTCTTTTTTTATGCTACTTCTTTCTTCATTGTTTATACTTTCAGTCAACCAATCAAGCTTTATTTATAGATCACCTTTCATACAAATCAAATGCAACTCAAAGTGCTTTACAGCGACTGAAAGAGAATAAAATGTAATATATGATGACTCAACATAATGCAGAAATGGATTTAGAAGTAGAAACTAATGCAAATGGATTGCAATAAAATGTTTATAAATAAACAACAAAGAGAAATAGTTAAAAATAGTAAAAGATAAAACATGATTAGTTAAGACAATAAAAAAGGTAAAGAAAATGGATAAATAAAGTTCTAAAAATATCAATAAAAAATTAGTAGTTGGATAATAAATATTAAAGTTAAAAATAAATAAAATAATAGAATATTAAAATAAATATAAAGTGTCATTAAAATGATATATTTAAAGGTGACATATCACGCTTTTTTCATCAACATATATTGGTCTAAGAGGTCCCCAAAACATGTCTTTAAAGTTTATGCTCAAAAAAACACTTTGAAATCAGATTTTGGTCTGCCTGAAAAACCCTCTTCTTCAGTCCTCCTCAGAACACTCTGTTTTCTCTCTGACCACGCCCCCTCAGGAAGTGGATGTGCCTCGCCTCTCCAGCACGTTGATCTAATGTTTACATGTTGGCTGAATATACACGGCTGCTCAGAGATCACGTTACTTCAACCCTCTGAATCTGATCCAGAATCTGATCCTGACGGAGAGGCGCCTGCAGCAGGACCTTTCTGAACCATTGGTCACAGATTTAGTGTTTCTTGTTGTTTTATTTATCAGTATGTAGACGTGTGTCTTGGTACACAGCTACGAACATGTAGCTATGTGGCTATGCTAACTAGCGCTAGCACTTATCCATGATAAATAAAAATCATCCACTAGATCTTCAAATCTGCAGACGTGGGGAGTCAAACCGACCTCTGCCAGAAAGGCAGAAGGACCTTTTATGAAGGATTGGTCACAGATTTAGTGTTTCTTGTTGTTTTATTTCTACAGCTACAGCTATGAACATGTAGCTATGTAGCTATGCTAATTAGCGCTAGCACTTATCCATGATAAATAAAAATCATCCACTAGAACTTCAAATCTGCAGACGTGGGGAGTCAAACCGACCTCTGCCAGAAAGGCAGAAGGACCTTTTATGAAGGATTGGTCACAGATTTAGTGTTTCTTGTTGTTTTATTTCTACAGCTACAGCTATGAACATGTAGCTATGTAGCTATGCTAATTAGCGCTAGCACTTATCCATGATAAATAAAAATCATCCACTAGATCTTCAAATCTGCAGACGTGGGGAGTCAAACCGACCTTTGTGTTTATTAAGACAGCCTACAACTAGCATGCCTCCCTCCTAAGCTCCTTGTTAGCACACATGTGTGCAGGTAATGAAAAACGGAGGAGGGGATTCAGTATTATTTTATACAGTCTATGGGCTGAACAAGCTCCGAGCTCTGACTTCCTGTTACAGACCGGATATTGTTGTTACGTAACAAAAACACTGAAGTCTGAAACGGCTGGTTTCACACACATTTACAGAAAGGTGGAGAAATCAGAACAGGGGCAGAATGGATTCTTTTCATTCTCGGGGGGTTTGTAGACAGGGACACATATTTCAGGGAGAGAACCATTAAAAAGAACATTTTGCATGATATGTCACCTTTAAAACATTCATATACAAAAGCCAAAATAAAACTAAAATATATAAAAACAAACAGATAAGACGATAAAAAGGGTAAAGAAAAAAGTCTAAGATAAATAAAAGCATTAAAAATAGCAAAAAAATTGAGTAATTAGATAATAAAAATGTAAGTTAAAAATAATATAATATTAAAATAAAATATAAAGTGTCATTAAAATGATAGATTAAAATAAATCATATTAAAATCTTTGCTATTCTTGTTCTAAACATGTGTAAGCTGTTTCCTGACCTCAAATCTCATCCTGCTTCCTCAAATGTATCTGTCATTGTTAATATTCAGTCTCTTCAATAAACACTTCACAGATCCTCACAGGGGATTTTAAACAAAAAAAAAGCTGAAGTGCAAAAAAAAGGTTACATAATTGAGTCATTTAAATCACAGTGATTGATTATTTTCACCTGAAGAGACCTCAGTACGTCTATGAAGTCTTAAAGTTTTGATTTGAATGATATCTCTAACTTTTTCTGATGACTACATGAGGAGCAGACTGACTTTGAAAGCTCTGCAGATTGAAGTTTTGAAGGTCTTGAGGTGAAGTCAGATCAGCTGTATTAATTGTTCTTTTTGGTCAAACGTAATCCCTGATCTAAAAACTCATCCCTCACCACAGACACAAAGTTAGATATGTCTTTGCTCAAATTCAAGGGATCAGAGTGCAGAGAGTACATCAACTTTAACCCACTTGGACTGAAGACAGGTTTTTATCAAGAAGTCAAAGTTCAACAAATCCCCTGCTGCGTGTCTGCCTCTGCTGATTGGTTCAAACCTCACCTGATCCAAACAAAGTTTCCTGCCATGTCACAACACACAGAGGAGAGGAGGAGCAGAGGAAGTGCCATGATGCTTTTATTTATTATCCACGTGTGTTCTACAATATGAGTTCAGACATGCGTCAATATGAATACACACCAGGGAGCAACATGTGGAGTATTCTGTGCAGATCTGAGAACCCGGCTTTATGTTGCATTTCCTCATTATGATCGAACGCCATGCAGAAGCATTACACGCCTTTGGATTTACTCTGGAGGAGGGACACACATGCACAGATGATAATGACACCATCATGTTTCAGTAACCGTACATCCACCTGTCCTATTTTGAATCAAACATACGCATAATGCACATCAACTCTGCACGAAAACACAAGAGAAATAAACGATGCAAGAATCTGAACAACGTGGTCACAGATCAGCTGATAGCACATCACATGATCTCATGACGAGAGTGGGGGGAAGAAAGGCGGGGAATTCCCTCAGTCAGGTGTGAACGTGGAGGCGGACCGTCTCTCTGATACTGATAACAACCCCTCCATAAAACATCAGTGACTTCACTCCGTCATTACAGCGTGTCAGGTAAAGTGGTATGATACAGTTTATGATACAGTAACAGTGAAAACGCCAGCTTCGTGGTTTTGTTAAGTGGTCACTCCTCAGTACAAAGAGCTTAAAGGTTGACATCCATGTTGGTCGCCTGAAAACGGTTGAAAATGTAGCTTTGATTGGTGAACTGTGGGACAAACGACAGAAAGCAAGAGGATCGTAAAAGTCTACCCGTGTCCACTGGAAGACGATAATCTACGGGGGGGGAGGAGGACAAGAGAGAGAGAAAGAAAGCACAAAGAAGGAGGGGGGCACTTTAATCATCGAACATGGAGGGGTTGTCGTTTAGAAGAACATGCCAGCGCTCGATCTTCTTGTCTTTGTTCTTGAGGCATTCGTACCAGTGCTTCAGACACTCTCCTTTGGCCTGGATGCCTAACTGACATCCTCCTGGAGGGGCAGAGAGAGATCATGAGTTATCAAACCCATCCTGATATATCCTCATCACAATGTTTATACTCTACTGATCAGTTATATAAGCTAATGCATGGCTCCTAATGTTCCTCACAACCTAAGCTTTAAGACAGACGGGCAGTGAGAGCCAGCACATTGACTGGGTTAGGGTTAGGCACATGACCCCTCAACAGGTCATTCGGAGGCTGTACGCTCTATCTCCCCTTGCCTCCCCTATCCTCCATTTTCAGGAGGATAGAGAGAATGGAAGAAGTGGGAAAACTGGGAGAATAGTTTGTAAGAAGGTGTAAGAAAGAGGATAGGGAAAGCAGAACCAGGTTGAGAGGACTACCCCAGCTGGGTTAGGTGATATGCTATTCCTCCCCTTGATTTTTGTGAGGGAAGAGAGGAGGGGAAGGCTTGAGCTCGGCCCCCAATTGATAGGCTATACGCTCTACCTCCCCTTACCTCCATATTCTCATGAGGAAAAACAGGAGGGATAAAGAGATAACACAGAAGAGGACAGTGAGGGTACCCTGTTTGGGCTGGAGCTCAGCCCCCTGCTGGGTTTGGCTGTACGCTCTACCTCCCCTGAATCACCCATTTTTATGAGGAGAGAGAGTACAGAGGACGAAAAACACAGTAAGGAGGTTTTATAAAGAGGACAGGGAGGATGAAGCCAGGGTGAGAACCCTGTTTTAGATGGAGTTAAGCCCCCTGCTGGATTTAGCTGCACGCTCTACCTTCCCCTACTTCTTTATTTAATGAGAGAGGGGAGAGAAGAGAGTGAAAGTGGAGGGAACAGTTTGTAGGGAGGTGCTACAAAGAGGACAGGGAAGACAGAGCAAGAGTGAGAAGCCTTTTTGGGCAAGGAGATGAAAGAAAGAGGATAAGGAAAGCAGAACCAGGGTGAGAGGACTGCCCCAACTGGGTTAGGTTATACTCTCTTCCTCCCCTTGATTTTTGAGGGAAGAGAGGAGGGCAAAGCTTGAGCTCGGCCCCCTGGATAAGGTTGCATGCTCTACCTCCCCCTACTTCCCTGTTTCTAAACAGGAGGGAAAAAGAGATAACATAGAGAGAAAGTTTGCTGCGTTAGAAGAGGACAGTGAGGGTACCCTGTTTTGGCTGGAGCTCAACCCCCTGCTGGGTTTGGCTGAACGCTCTACCTCCCATGACTCACCCATTTTTATGAGCAGAGAGTACAGAGGACGAAAAACACAGTAAGGAGGTTTACAAAGAGGACAGAGAGGATGAAGCCAGGGTGAGAACCCTGTTTGGATTGGAGTTAAGCCCCCTGCTGGATTTAGCTGTACGCTCTACCTCCCCTGACTCACCCATTTTTATGAGGAGAGAGAGTACAGAGGACGAAAAACACAGTAAGGAGGTTTACAAAGAGGACAGGGAGGATGAAGCCAGGGTGAGAAGCCTGTTTTGGCTGGAGCTCAACCCCCTGCTGGGTTTGGCTGTACGCTCTACTTTCCCCTGACTCACCCATTTTTATGAGCAGAGAGTACAGAGGACGAAAAACACGGTAAGGAGGTTTACAAAGAGGACAGGGAGGATGAAGCCAGGGTGAGAACCCTGTTTTAGCTGGAGTTAAGCCCCCTGCTGAGTTCGGCTGCACGCTCTACCTCCCCCTACTTCTTTATTTTCATGAGGAGAGAGGGGAGAGAAGAGAGAGAAAGTGGAGGGAGCAGTTTTTAGGGAAATGCTACAAAGAGGACAGGGAAGACAGAGCAAGAGTGACAAGCCTTTTTGGGCAGAAGCTCAACCCTCTGCTGGATCAGGCTGTACGCTCTACCCCCCCTCTAATCCACTATTTCCATTGGGGAAGAGAGTCATCAGTGAAAATCGTCTTCGAACTGAACGATTTTGGACCAATCTGAAATTGTAGCTGAAGTAAAGTCAAAATATTTAACATTCTGGTGGCTTTAAGACTTTATGAAAGTCAGTAGGATTCATTTTTCTGGGTCTCATGATGACAGTCTGCACCACATTTAAACCATGTCCCAATTAGTACCCAGCTTTCATAGCCTGCGCAGACTGAACTGGTCTGCGGAGGACTTCCTGTTTGTGTCACCAGATGTTCCTGCCCTCATACTGGCAATGTCACATATGTCTGTTGCTCTCGACAGGTAGCTAGCTAACTTGCTAACATAGCTAGCGTAATGTAACTTAACTACCATCACTAAAATCTCAATGATAATTTCAAGGTTGAAGGCATCTGTCTCTTTAAAACTTGTATATCTCTCTATTTAGTTCAAATATTATCTAACAGGGTATTACTCGGCTGTTTGAGAGTCCGTCATCTCACTTTAAAGAATCATGGCGTATGTTGATCTCTGCACCTGATGCATCCACAGCAGTCCAGGAATAAAAGGTTCATTAATGAAGGAGCTTTGGAACGGGACAGCCTTCGACGCTGCTGTGACACAATCAGTCTATAAATACGTCCTTCAGAGGATGCAGGATTTCAAAATCCACTTACCGATGAAATCGTTTGATTTCCCCATGTCGTAGTCCCAGACGGAGATGTCAAGCGTCTTCTTGGCGAGCTCGCCGTGTTTTATTTCATAACTGAATTCCTGAAATAATGAAATAACGTTAAATTTGTTTGTTACAAAATCTGAGTTCAGTCTGAGTTCACGTCTTAGAGAGTCCTGACCTCACTGTACTCTGGATTCAGAGTCTTCTTCTTGATCTGGGTCTTGTTTTTAGCTTTCTTCCCCATGTCTGGCTTCAGGTGTCTGCAGCACCGAGAGAAGATGGAGAACATTTGTCGTTGTAACAACAGGAAGATAATATCTGGCTTTCCTTCTGGTACCAGTCTTTGCATTAAGCTAAGCTAGGCTAACTTGTTCCTGGCTATACATTTACATTTCCTACAGAGACATGAGAGAGGTATCGATTGTCTTATCTCACTTCCTAAAAAAAGAACTTAAAGAAGCTCGTACATTTTCACGAACGGGTCCGAGTATCCGTTGGAGTCCATGGCGGCCAGGTGAGCACAGCGGACCACGCCCACCATGAGGCGACCCAGCTGGCTGTTGTACATCAGTGACACCAGGATGCGACCCCTCTCCTCTGAGTCACCGCCTTCGTTCAGCTGCACACACACACACACACACACACACACACACACACACACACACACACACACACACACACACACACACAAACACATACACATGAGCATGTCATGTCACTGATCTCAATGCTGATGCACCCTGTAAACATGTCTGCAGGGATTACTCTGTGATGATCATAACGTCCACTGATGGAGGATAATGTATGTGCTACTTATATGATGATGCAACAGGGTTAAATATATATATTGATGTTTTGGTGTCCTGTAAATCGCATGAGATTAATCTGAGGGTCTTACATCGTCCTCATAGAGAGCCATGCCTCGAGCAGGTCCTCCGACGGCCTTCTTCACCTGTAAAGAGAGGAAACCGTTTGATCCATCTGTGTCTTCATCTTCACATCCTCACACCTGATATGTAGCTTCAACCTGTGTCGACCGATCATGCTGCTGCTGCCACAATGTAAATCTCTTCTCCTCTGCCTCTGCAACCCTCCTCCACCTGAGTCACCTCCGATCCATCTCATCAGTGTCCAGCTCCAGGTCCTCGGCTCATCCTGCATCCTTCCCTCACAATCACCACCACCGGAGTCTGTATCCTGCCCTCAGCCTCACCATCACTTTGAGTGCATGAAGACTACCATCGTTACGGTCTCTCCCATCAAAGTTCAAACTTAAGAGCACAGCTACGATAATAAAGGTTCAACAGTTTGGGTTTTAGCTTGTTTGCGTTCTAGCTTGTCCTACTTTAGAGCTTCTTTGTTCCTCCCCCCGTCTCTCCATCCTTCGTTCCCCTGGTGTTGTAGTTGTGAGTGAAGGCTGGCCTCAGTCATGAGGAGGGGACTCACTTTGCAGAGAAGTGGCGCCCTCCACTGTTTCAATGAGTATTAGTATTTCATTTTCACAACCTGAATATAAAAAAATGCATCAAATACTTCAGCAAGATGGCGGCAATTTGTAGTTTTGTGTCTGTTTTGGAGGAGGCTAAGCTTGTTCTGGTGCTTCCCAGCAGAACTTAAAGGAGCCACAGCAGGATCCAGGACTACAATGATCCTGCATGTAACAACCTAGGTTCTAGCTTTTTGAAAAGTTACATTAAAGATGGGGTGTTATGCTAATTTCCAGGCTCAATATTGTCCCTCTGATAACTCTGTAGAGGCTTTACATGATTACAGCTTCATAACATCATACCTATATCAGATTAGTGTCTTTTTTAAACACTTCATTTCAGCTACTGTCTCTTTAAGAGTGACATAGCATTCCAAAACTTCAAAGCACTACGGAATGGAACCAAGCATTCCGGAACACAACACACGTACCCCTTTTCGACCGAGGCAGTTTCAGGGCCTGTTTGAGAACCGGTTTTTCATGTTTCGACTGTGAGTGAACCGGCTCCCGGACGGGAAAACTGGTTCCAGAACTCCGAACCGCTTACGTCAGGGGCGAGGAGCAAGGGGCGAGGGGCGAGGGGCGAGGGGCAAGGGGCGAGGGGCGAGGGGCAAAGCGTGAGGGGCGAGGGGCAAGGGGCAAGGGGCGAGGTGCGAGGTGCGAGGGGCGAGGGGCGAGGGGCAAGGGGCGAGGTGCGAGGGGTGAGGGGCGAGGGGCAAGGTGCAAGGGGCGAGGGGCGAGGGGTGCGGGGCGAGGTGCGAGTGGCAAGGGGCAAGGAGCGAAGGGGGAGGGGCAAGGGGCAAGGGGCGAGGTGCGAGGGGGGAGGGGCGAGGGGCAAGGTGCAAGGGGCAAGGGGCGAGGGGCGAGGTGCAAGGGGCGAGGGGCGAGGGGCGAGGGGTGCGGGGCGAGGTGCGAGTGGCAAGGGGCAAGGGGCAAGGGGCGAAGGGGGAGGGGCAAGGGGCAGGGGGCGAGGTGCGAAGGGCGAGGGGCGAGTGGCAAGGGGCAAGGGGCGAAGGGGGAGGGGCAAGGGGCAAGGGGCAAGGGGCAAGCGGCGAGGTGCGAAGGGCGAGGGGCGAGGGGCAAGGTGCAAGGGGCGAGGGGCGAGGGGCGAGGTGCAAGGGGCGAGGGGCGAGGGGTGCGGGGCGAGGGGTGCGGGGCGAGGTGCGAGTGGCAAGGGGCAAGGGGCGAAGGGGGAGGGGCAAGGGGCAAGGGGCGAGGTGCGAAGGGCGAGGGGCGAGGTGCGAAGGGCGAGGGGCGAGGGGCAAGGGGCGAGGGGCGAGGTGCAAGGGGCGAGGGGCGAGGGCCGAGGGGTGCGGGGCGAGGTGCGAGTGGCAAGGGGCGAAGGGGGAGGGGCAAGGGGCAAGGGGCGAGGTGCGAGGGGCGAGGGGCTATAACACATATATAATACTGTAACAGCTCTACTGTTTGTTAAACGTGTTCAGTGTAGATGTTCTTAATTCCTACAGTGTTGACGGTCAGTGAAGGCATCAGGAGAGGTGTAGAGTGTGCGAGCGGGAGAGAGGAGAGACAAGAGGAGAAGTTGTACGCGCAGGAGGCGGGCAGAACGGTGGGACGGATTTTGATTGGTTTAAAATTTGGGGACCCAAAAAACGGTGATTGGTTGGTGTTTTCTCAGGTTTACTCCGGCTGTAGATAGCAGCTTTTTTCACTCTTTTTTAGGAACACATTATGTATTGATTACCATCAGGACATAAAGATCATTTTAACCAGTATAACAAAAAGTGTATCTAAATCTGATTACCAACCCCAGCTTTAACTCCAACATGTTCTATTTCAAACTTCACTCTTTGACAGTACCAGAAGTCAGAGGTGTCCTGGAGCTTACCGGGATCACTCGCTCCAAACAAACACTGAAGTTCTTCTTCTGGTCAAACTTCACTTTCTTCAGGGCAACTCGTGTCTCGCCGATGAATTCATTGTGTCCAAACTTGTCTTCATCACTCACTGAAAGCCTGAGGACACACACACACACACACACACACACACACTGTGCCTTTAGAAACTTTGACTTCTTGTCTGTCTTGTTTGGATTTTTTTAGGTTAGCATCCCTCCGGTTCCCTCGCTCGGCCTCACATCCTGCAGCTCTGAGTGATTTAAAGAAAGGTAGGTTGAGCTGGTTCTTACCGGAGGGTTTTGCGTGTCATTTCATCATCGGTGATACCGTGGTACACCAGCGTCTCGTTCCACACAGGATTCAAAGTGTTTTTTAGCGTCTTGGTACGGAGCTTGTTAGACTGAGGAACCATGACACGAGACAAGACATGAAGGGGAAGAGAGAAATGTAAGATGTGCTATTTCAAGGAGGATTCAGAAAGATCTGCTCATCACGTCAGACTGTTCGGCCTGAAGGAAGCAAATTGCTCTATTTCATCGAGGGTAAGATGTTCACTCAAGAGAATGAGACAATATGACACATCATAAATCATTCCCCTGTATTTGATGTCATGAAAATGAGTTGATGGGTTTTTGCGACATCATGTCGTTTCAAATTGAATAAACCCTCCTACACGTTGTTCACAGGCTGTGGGCTGTTCTGAGATCACTGAACATCATGTTTCTCTGCCCTGAATCAGATGATCTCTTCATGCAGCTCTAAAAGTTAAAGGTTTTAAACTGTGATAATCTATTTCAGATATCAGGAAGATGTAATGATCGTACCTTACTGGCTCCGGGTAAGAGGTGCAGCTTCACATACGGGTCAGCGAGTCCGTTTGAGTCCATCGGCTTTAAACCCTGAGACACAGGAAGAGAAACAGAACAGCACCAAACATGTTTCCAAAACCTGTTTCACTTCTGTTTCCAACATATTGATTGTTTCAGTCACTGGTTAAATATCTTGTCTCTATTTCTGTTTTTCCATCCTGTTAAATCTTGCGTCATCTTGTCTGGTGTTGTCTTTTCTTATCTTGTCTCTTATCAGCTTGGATTAATTGATCTTATTTGTCTTGTCTGATCTGGCGTTTGTGTCTCATCATGTTTTGTCTTGTCAATGCATAATACTCTCATCTCCTTATCTTTTGTTTTACAGATCTTCTTTTATCTTGTTTTATCTTGTCTTGTTTGACCCTACTCTGCTTCTGTCTCATATTTTTACATCTTGCCTTGTCTTTCATGATCTTGTTTTATCTTGTTTATCTGGTCTGGTCCAATTAAT
Source organism: Notolabrus celidotus (assembly GCF_009762535.1). Taxonomy (NCBI): domain Eukaryota; kingdom Metazoa; phylum Chordata; class Actinopteri; order Labriformes; family Labridae; genus Notolabrus; species Notolabrus celidotus. Next base: position 1,889,433 of record NC_048290.1, read on the forward strand.
ATTCTTCTCAACTCCTCCCATCTTGTCTTATGTTTAAGGATCTTGTTTTGTCTTGTCTTGCTTTAACCTATTCTGCCTCTGTCTCACCTTATAAAATCTTGCCTTATCTTTCATGATCTTGTTTTATCTTGTTTATCTGTTCTTGTTCAATGAATACTTGTTTTGTCTCCTCCTATCTTGCCTAAGTTTTAAGGATCTTGTTTTGTCTTGTTTATCTGATCTGGTCCAATGAATATTTTACTCATCTCCTCCCATCTTGTCTCATGTTTAAGGATCTTGTTTTATCTTGTCTTGTTGTGCCCTATTCTGCTTCTGTCTCATGTTATTATATCTTACCCATAGACTGTATAAAATATGGATGTAGTATCCGTGACGTCACCCATCTGTTTCTGAAGAGCTGTTTTGAGACTAATCGGCGGCGGCGGCCATATTGCTTCTGTGGAGCCAGTGGCTGTTTCCGAAATCGCCTACTATACTAGCAGTACGTACTGATATGTCCAAAATTCAGTATGTAGTAAGTAGTATGTGAACAAGAGCAAAAATCTGCAGTAAGCCAAAACTCCCCGGATGTCTACTGATTCGGGAAAATATCTCAGCGTGCATCGGACCAGTCTTCCTCACGTACTGTTTCCCATAATGCACAGCGCTCGTTCTGCTTTTTCTTTTTCCTCATTTTTTGACGGGAGGAAATCTGTTTTTGGGTGCTGTGAAAGTTATCAAATTACATATAAACCACTTCCATCCATCCATCTTCTTCCGCTTATCCGGGTCCGGGTCGCGGGGGCAGCAGTCTCAGCAGGGAAGCCCAGACACTCCTCTCCCCGGCCACTTCCACCAGCTCTTCTGGGAGGATACCGAGGCGCTCCCAGGCCAGCTGAGAGACATAGTCTCGCCAGCGTGTCCTGGGCCTTCCCCGTGGCCTCCTCCCAGTCGGACATGCCCGAAACACCTCCCCCGGGAGACGCCCGGGAGGCATCCTAACCAGATGCCCGAACCACCTCATCTGGCTCCTCTCGATCCGGAGGAGCAGCGGCTCTACTTTGAGCCTCTCCCGGATGTCTGAGCTCCTGACCCTCTCTCTAAGGCTGAGCCCAGCCACCCTGCGGAGAAAGCTCATTTCTGCCGCTTGTATTCGCGATCTCGTTCTTTCGGTCACTACCCACAGCTCGTGACCATAGGTGAGGGTCGGAACGTAGATTGACCGGTAAATTGAGAGCTTTGCCTTCTGGCTCAGCTCTCTCTTCACCACGACAGACCGGTACAGCGCCCGCATCACTGCAGACGCCGCCCCGATCCGTCTGTCAATCTCCCGCTCTCTTTTCCCCTCACTCGTGAACAAGACCCCGAGATACTTGAACTCCTCCGCCTGGGGCAAAGACTCCCCTCCGACCACTTCCTAACTTTTTAAATCATAAATGGATGCTAAATAAGCTTTTTATTTATCGGCTTCGCCGTTGTTCACTTCCGCTTTCCGAAACCGGAAATCCAGCGAAGTCTGGCTCAGCATGCTGCATGACAGATCGAACAGAACAGTCATACTACAGACTAAATTCAAACGCAGTATGTAGTAGGCAATACCTACTGCCTACTACATTAGTAAGTAGTATGTAGCAGGCCGTTTCGGAAACAGCCAGTGTGACGTAAAGAGGCGGGCTTTGAGCCTCCTAGCCAACAGCTGCAGTGTTCCTGCAGGCAGCTGTGCCTCTGATTGGAGGACTAGTAATCTCAATATCTTTGAAATTACCGAATTAGAACAAAATTCCCCCCCCTCACAGTGAGAGGACATTGAGAAATGAGCTATTCAGACTACACTCATCTTTTGTACCAGGCTGTAAACATGTTTATTAATGCTGCAAAGATCGTCTTTTCCCCATTCATGTGTATGTGACTTCCGGTACTTCCGGAGCCAGCCTCAAGCGGATCCTCGATGAACTGCAGCTTCTAACACTTCAGCATTGACTCATATTTTTAGACCGGAGGTTGCCGCTTGATCTTACCTTATCTTTCATGATCTTGTTTCATCTTATTTATCTTGTCTTGTCCAATGTATACTTGTCTCATCACTTCCCATCTTGACATGTGTTTACAGATCTTGTTTTATCTTAAACCATTCATGTCATCTTGTGTTGTTCTGTTTTTGTTTTCTTGCCCTGTTTTGTGTTGTTCCTGGTCTCATCTTGTTTTTTCATCTTGTTCTGTCTAACATTATAATGTATTTTCCTTTTCTATATTATCTTTTTCATCTTTGTTGTCACTTATCATATTTTTTTGTCCCATCTTGTTCCAGCTTGTCTTATTCCTTGTAGTGCTTGACTTATCCAATCTGGCGCAGTCTTGCTCCTATTCATCCCACATTGTTGTGTTTTTAAAATTAGTTTGCCTTTTTGTTCAACTAATCTTGTTCCATCTTGTTTTTTGTCTTGCTGTATCTTGTTTTGTCTCTTTAGTCTCATTCTATCATGGTGTAGCATCCTCTCCCTCCTTGTCCTGTCCAATATTGTGATGTCTTTCTTTGTCTTGTCAGATTTTATTTTGGTTCCTCCTATCTTGTCTTGTTTATTCCCGTCTGAGGTTGTTCTATGGTTTTTCTAACCCCTCTGTGATCTTGTGTTTCTGTTCTCTTTGTTCTGTCTGGGCTCATCTTAACCGTTGACACCTTGTGTTTACCTTGGCTTTAATGATACAGCAGTGCAGGCTGTGATTCTCCTGCTCGTAAAGGAGGCTGAACTCCAGAGATCCCAGAGTGGCTGAAAGAATAAAAAGACGAAACACATGAGAGAGAAGGATGGAGTCTAAACTCTTATGAGCTCTGAAAGAGATAAACATTGATTTGTTCCTCTCTGCTGCTCCTCTGGGTTTTTATTTCACAGCTGAACACGAGGAAGAAGTTAAAATCAGAGGAAGTAAGAACTTACTGGCGTCGTCTGAGTCGTACTCGTTGTCGTCTTCCTCTGTCCGGTCTGGTTGGGGTCTCGGGGGAGCGGGGTTGCTAACAGGTGGAGTGATTCTGCTTGTGGACACATTAGAGGAAACAGGTGGTCTCTTTTCCTCCACAGCTGGAGGAGAAACCGTCTCTGCCCTCTTTGGGATCTTGCGTTCCACCTCTGCAGGAGGAGCTGGAGACAGAACCGAACATAAGTCTCCTCTGAAAACATCTCTGAGTTAAAATCGTCCCCTCGGCTCGTTCCTGGAAAGAACAACGTGACTTTACCTGAGGTGGGGGCAGCTGGCTGGGCGTTTGCCCGAGGTGGTTTGGAGGCGAGCACTTGTCTCTCGGTCTTCATTACAGCCGGTGGACAAGTCTGACTCTCATTATAGCTGTCAGCTGTTGTTCTTGCTGTCTGCTCCCATTGTTCTGACCCACAGGACTGCTGCTGCTGCTGTGTGTCTGCACCGAGCTCTGAGGAGACAAAAGACCAACATCACTGACACCAAAACAGCTACTGCTGCAAGCCAGCGCTCCTGTTTGTGTTCTGTCACTGTGCTGGAGAATAAAAACAGAGAACATACGAGTGAACAGAGAAACATTACAGTGTGAGGCGTGGAGAAAACTGCTTTAAAGTGATTAATTTAGACAAAATAAACAAATTTGAGCTTCAAAATGCACAAAGTACCAAAGTAGGCATGCAGAGTTGCACATTTCTAACTCATATATATAATACAGGTGAAATCCAATTATGCATGCATTATTTTAATGCCATAGCAGGTAATTTTGAAGCTCATATTGAAATATTGGTACAGTATGCTACAGGGAAGACCAACTGATGAGAAAACATCAGGATTTATAGCTTGGTCATATTTTGTGACAATCTAAATTTGCTTTTTGGAGGCTGTAAAATAAATGAAGTGAAGAGAAAAGTAAAATCGTGTCTCTAAAATGAAGTTTGTTATGATTTAAATGTTGAATAAAAATCCAACTCTCAAGGAAAATGCAAATATCTCAGTTTTATTTGAGCTCAGAACTTCAAAGATTTCAGATGAAGTTCTCTTCTTTAATATTCAGTTTAGAGATTTTAAGTTTGCAATGTATTGTGAGCTGTTAAATGCACAACAGATCTGTATGCATGTGAGCATTAAAGCTCTTCTCTCAGTTACCGTGTCCCTGATGTTGCACTGGAGGTTCCTGGGATCCGTTGTACCCCGCTGGAGCAGAACTGCTATCGATGCTGGACTGTCGAGACCCGGACAGAGTGAGGGGGGCTGGCAGACTCTGCTGCTCTCTCCCTTTGAAGAACCACGCTCCTGAACGCTTCTGAACCTGCAGGAGGACCAGCAGAGTCAGATTTACAGGCAGATCTGCAGACGTAACTTCTCTCAGGTAACTGTGATACTCGTTTGTCTGACACACAGGGATGCTTCAACTTTTCTCTGAGTGTGCCTGCAGAAGTTTGAAGAGAAACTGTTCCCTGAGCCACGGGGACGATGGCACGGTGAATGCCACATCCTACTGTCTGTCCCATCTCCAGATCAGTCTGACATAAGATGTTGCCCTGATGATATTTGGTGCAGTTTGTGCTTGTTATTTGCTGGGATGTGCTGTCAGTGCAGTCTGTCTCTGCTGTCAGAGCTGCACCCTCAGACTCTGGCTCCGTGCATCATCATTGAGTCGTGTTTGCAAAAGTTTAGCTGCAGCAAAAACTGGATTTGCTCCTGTGAGTGAACCAAAGTAATGAAGCTTTTAAATCAGAATATTGAGCTGAACAAGGCTAACTGTTTTTGCATATAGCTTTTGCATGCATGAATTAAAGTTTAGCTTAAAAAAATTAATGTATTCAATTCTTAATATAACTGTGTCTTTCACTGTAAAGCCTTTTTCTCTAACACCTAAAGTGTTCTCTGAAATTTCCAGACAGCCTGCCCCAAAATGTTCCAGAGTTGAATCTTCAAACCTGAAGTTCTCAGGAGGACAGACTTTCACCTTTAAATCAATGCTACATATTATTGGATATATTATATTGTATCATTATCCATTAATCTACTCCACATTTAAAAAATTACAATTTAAAGTACTTCAAAAACTGGAAGCAAACTCCTGCAAGCTGTCATATTTTTCTGCAGAGGTGTGCAGAGGTGTGCATGTAACTTTCGTTGGACTGATTCGTCTCCTCTGCATCTGTTTCATGAAATAGGTGTGTGAATTTTTTGTCTTCTAGTTCAGGGTTTTGGGGTGGCATCGGAGGTGGCTAATCAGATTATCAGGGGGGACCATGCCACTCATGGCCACCCCTCTGGATCCTGAATATCCTAACTTTCACCCGCTGCATGACTTCACTCTCCAACTCGCCACCTTCAGACCCCCATCCCAAAGACCAAACACCACACCTTGGGGGAAAGAGCTTTTGCAACTATGCAACTCATTAAAAAATCAACTCAAATCTTCCTTTCCAAAAAAGCCTGCAACACCTGACCTCTCCTCCATCCCTTCCTTCTTTTTTAAAAAGTTATATTTTGGGCATTTTTGGCTTTAATGGACAGGACAGCTGAAGAGAGAGAGGAAATGTGGGGAGTAGAGAGAGGGGGAGGACATGCAGTACATTTTCAAGGCTGGAATCGAGCCTGTGAGCTCTGCAACGAGGGCTTTGGCCTCTGTTTGTGGGGCGCACTTGGACCGCTAGGCCAACGGCGCCCCCTCCCTCTCTTCTTCTGATCTGTCTTCCTGCATCCTGTACTTATATTTGTTTTGCACACAATGTCAAGCATCTTTGAGGATCTAGAAAAGCGCTCTATAAGTGCTGTCAATTATTATTATAAGAGGAAATGCATCTCACAGGCTTGCAAGAGAAGTCTGGAAAGTTTTCAGAGTTTAGTGTTTGCACGATTATGAACACACACTCTAAACTCCTGATATGTGCGGTCACTTTAAACGGGTCAAGTAAGAATCTGAAGTGAGTCGTCACCTGAACTTTCAGCCTCCAAACAGCTCAGTAATGATGTTGTTCAACTAAAGTGTGATGATGATGATGATGATGAGTCAATTTGGCATTCACAGCTTCCTTCCTGCTGCTCACAGGGACTGAGAAATGAAGTTATATGAGGCCAAGAATGTAACCACAGTGTTTTTGTATCCCTCAGATGTGCAGGAATACAGAGAGGATCCTTCTGTTTCTGTGTTTGTGTGTTTGATCTGAGGATTCATAAGCTGATTATTCGGAGGGGGGTTCCCTTGTTCCTCTCCTGCAGGGAGCAGAATCATGATCTTGTATTTTCAGCATCACAGAGGAGTCGTTCTTCGTGTGACTGACAGGAGGGAGCATTTATTTAAAGAGTCTGAGCTCCCCTCAGGCTGAGACCTGCATAAACTCAGCGCCGTCATCACACAGCAGCATTGTATAACTGCATGCTTTATGTTTCATTTTAATCCAAACACAACCCGTGTTTAAAATTAAAGACGCGTTGAGATAAATCGTTGCCTATTGCTCGTGTTTCTGTATCGAGGGGTATCAATGGAGGGTGATTTTCCAGGTCGCTGGGCAGTGAAATGCAGTTTAGTGCGAGTCTAAAAGGCAGAAAATGGTTCAAATCATGAGAGAATCTGCAGCTCTGCCGGCAGAATGAAGACATAATGACATCATTTAGCCGTTATGATTCCATCAAACCCGCTCTGCTCTCCTCCTCTCCCTCTCCTCACCTCTTGATGCTCGTTGCAGATTCTGCAGAGCCACACAGGACATGACCTGCTGTTGCTGAAAATCCCACATTTGCTGCACATGTGCTGCAAAAAAGGCAAACACACATAAGACACACACAGAGAGAGAGAGAGAGAGAGAGAGAGAGATTATCCCACACAGACTCAGGTCCTGATGGAAGGTGCACGGAGCACACATGTACTTTCACAGGTCAGATAGCATTAACCTCTGTGTGCGCACTTATTGAGAGCAACAAGAAACAGAATGTGATGTAAAGAGCAGAGAGGACACGCTGTACGTCAGAACATGTTAGTGTATGACCCACTGGCTGCTTATCGCCACAGGAGACCACTTAGCATCTACACAATACTGTAAACACAAACAACATTTCTCTACTGAGGAGAGCGTACGACCAGGCGGACAGAAATACAATAAAATAAGGTTCAAATGTTAAAAAATTCTTCCCTCTGTAACTACATTTGTCCTATTATTTGCAGTAAGTTCAGTAGTTTGAATTAGCCACCAAAATTAAGCTTTTCAATTTCTGCTTTAAGATATTTTCAGTTAATTTCTCAGTATTTAACATTTTTATCAAAACTCAAACTTTTCCCCATCGATTTTTTTGCTTCCTCAGGTAGTGAAGGTTTTTTCCTGAGTTTTTAAATTTGTTTAGAAATATATATATATTTTTAGACAGTTTAAATGTTTGTCAATAATTCTAGTTCATTGCTTGAATTTAATTATCTTGTTAAAAAAATTAATTTATTGCCCAAATATAACTTAAATTTCTTATATTTGGACTTAAAATTTATATTAACATTTACAGCTTCATCTTTTGCTTTTGACATTTTAAATTTTTTGTCAATACTTCTTTATTTTTTTATATATTAATCAAATTTCCATTCTAAATTTATATTATTTTTTCAATTGAAACTTTTTTCCAGTAAAGATTATTATTAACATTATTCGTTGTATTTTTGACACTATTTCTGCATTTGATATTATTCACTGTGATATAAATATTGCCCCATTATTTTAAATAATTTTAACTTTTTGGTAAATTTTTTAAACCTTTAAAATGTTAACATTTTTGTCAACATTTGTATATAATTTTGGAATTTTGCCATTTATTCTTTAAGCAATATTTCTACATCACTTATTAATATTTCTACTTCTTGTAAATAGTTCTACTTTTTTTAAACTTTTATTTTGTGTTAATATTTTATTTTTTTGCATTGAACATCTTTGTTTATATTTCTATTTTTCTTTTTACATTTTAAATTTTTGTAAATATTTCTACATTAGATTTGACATAAAAAATGTGTCAATATTTTTATGTTCCTAAACACTCAAATGACCAATCTTTCTTTTTCTTACCTTATTTTTTTAATATAAATTTGAGTTTTAGATTTTTTATGTATTTTTTTAACATTTTCAACTTATTTTCTAAATGCAAAAAAATCCCCCTTTTTTGTACTTCCTGACACTAAAACTGAGAGTTCTCAATATCTGACTTAGCTCTTAACATTTCATTTCTATTTGTCGTACTTAAACTTGATCGTTAACATTCAGACTGAGAGAGCAACCTGTTCTGTCCTTCCTGTGAAGACAAGATAAAACTTCACTTTCTTCTTTCTCATACTCTAAAGTTAAAACCCTCTACCTCCTTTATCTAAGTCTCTATCACTCTTCAGACCTCCTCATCTCTAGGAACGAGTGTAGTGCTCGTTTCTGTGGAGCAGAGAGAACGGAGACATGCACCTACTTTCTTGCACTGCACACAGAGGACAGCTGTGACCCCCTGCGGTCCAAAAGACGCTCCACACAGCAGACACTGTGACTGTCCGTCACCACATGCTGTCTTCTTGATATTATCCAGGCGGCTGGAGAGACGCCTGTGAGGAAATGTGAGGCACAGTCGCACACTTGGCTCAGGTTCTACCACACAAATCATCCACCTCACTGAACATCTGTGTGTGTGTGTGTGTGTGTGTGTGTGTGTGTGTGGCTGACTGATGAGGTCCCCACTCACTCGATCCTCTGCTGCTCCATGTTCTCCATCATGGCCGCCCGAGCCAGCACACTGTTGATGATCTCCTTCTCCTCATCCGTGAGATCCTCCCCGTGGGGCCCGCCAGACATGTTCATCGTCCACCTAATCCTGGACCCCAAACACACACACACACACACACACACACACACACACACACACACACACACACACACACACACACACAGAAACAGACACGCACAGAATAAATGGCGTGAGAAGTGAAAACGCAGCTCGGACAAAAGGACACTAACTCCACAAAGTGCATAAGTAGACACAGAAATCTGCAGACGAGAGCAAAACTGGAAACATTCTGGACTTTAGGGAACGCTGACCCGCATGAAGTGTCACACAGATAACACACAAGTTGGTTACATGGTGATTCAACTGCATCATCTAAACATGAGCTCATGTAATCATCTGAAAGCATATGTCATGGTTTGTGTTAATATGTCAGCCTGAGGGAGTCTGACAACGACATGCAGAGGAGAAAGAGTTAGCTGATTTATTCTCCTGTTTTTGCTCTCCATACAAACTGAATTAATGCATGAGACCAAAACTTAAACTCCTCATTCCTCATTCATGTGAAGATATCTTATTACATTTGCATCACAAACAGCTCACACCTCCTCTAGAGATAAAGGATTAATACGTATCTGTTGTGAGCTGTGGTGGAGCAGCGTGTGTTAGACACAGGTAAAATATGAAACCCTCCTGAGGCAGCAGAGCAGCTCTTTAATCCTGTCTGCAGCCAAAAGGAACACGTCTTATTATAAAGCTATGTTGATCAGATCGTGTCTGACTTTAATGTAAAAATAGACGCACAGCTCCTTTAGAGGGATTCTGAAAACATCTGAAAGATGATTAAAGCTCAATACCAGAGTTGTGTCTGCAAACAAATGTTTCTTTTTAGCATCGTAATGGAAAGCCTCATTTAAGAGATTAAATAAAACCCCCTGGCTGTCGGTTCAGAATGTGCGTCTGTGTTTGATTTGAACTGGCGAGAAACGCTGCCTCCGCTCTGCCAGCTGGACGCCGCTGATTTTAAACCTAAAAGGCAGTTTGTGGAAGCGCTCCAACACCACAGAGTTTAAATGATGGGACTCTTTAACATCAGGTACGCTAACAGACTGTAAAACATGGACGTAGAAGCTGTGACGTCACATCTGTGGTTGCTGAGGAGGCGATTTGAAGCTCATAAAGAGGCGGTCACGATGTTAAAAATGCTGACTCAACATCTCCTTCGGACAGATGTGTTATAAAAAATAACCTCTCTGTACAGTGTGCCAGAATAAAGAAATGATGCAGACCAAAACCAGACTGTTCACACATTTAAATCTGTTGGGGCTGATGGGGATTCCTCAGCTTTTGGAGTAAGCCTCTAGTGGACACTAGAGTAAAAGTAAACACTGCAGTGTGCAGTTGCGGTCTTTTAAACATGGCGGGTCCAATGAAAACACTACGAATGCTGGACCAATCAGAAACGTGCAGCTTGCAAAAGTACTAGATAGATAGATAGGTAGGTAGGTAGGTAGGTAGGTAGGTAGGTAGGTAGGTAGGTAGACATGTATGTAGGTAGGAAGGTAGGTCGGTAGGTAAGTAGGTAGACATGTATGTAGGTAGGAAGGTAGGTCGGTAGGTAAGTAGGTAGACATGTAGGTAGGTAGGTAGGTAGGCAGGCAGGCAGGCAGGCAGGCAGGCAGGCAGGCAGGCAGGTAGGTAGGTAGGTAGGTAGGCAGGCAGGCAGGCAGGTAGGTAGGTAGGTAGGTAGGTAGGTAGACATGTATGTAGGTAGGTAGGTAGGTCGGTACGTCGGTAGGTCGGTCGGTAGAAGGAAGGAAGGAAGGAAGGAAGGAAGGAAGGAAGGAAGGAAGGAAGGAAGGAAGGAAGGAATCGATCGGTCGGTCGGTCGGTCGGTCGGTCGGTCGGTCGGTCGGTGGAAGGAAGGAAGGAAGGAAGGAAGGAAGGAAGGAAGGAAGGAATCGATCGGTCGGTCGGTCGGTCGGTCGGTAGAAGGAAGGAAGGAAGGAAGGAAGGAATCGATCGGTCGGTCGGTCGGTCGGTCGGTCTGTGGAAGAAAGGAAGGAAGGAAGGAAGGAATCGATCGGTCGGTCGGTCGGTCGGTCGGTCGGTCGGTGGAAGGAAGGAAGGAAGGAAGGAAGGAATCGATCGGTCGGTCGGTCGGTAGGTCGGTCGGTAGAAGGAAGGAAGGAAGGAAGGAAGGACTCGATCGGTCGGTCGGTCGGTCGGTCGGTCGGTCGGTAGAAGGAAGGAAGGAAGGAAGGAAGGAATCGATCGGTCGGTCGGTCGGTCGGTCGGTCGGTCGGTCGGTCGGTCTGTGGAAGAAAGGAAGGAAGGAAGGAAGGAATCGATCGGTCGGTCGGTCGGTCGGTCGGTCGGTCGGTCGGTGGAAGGAAGGAAGGAAGGAAGGAAGGAAGGAATCGATCGGTCGGTCGGTCGGTAGGTCGGTCTGTAGAAGGAAGGAAGGAAGGAAGGAAGGAAGGAAGGACTCGATCGGTCGGTCGGTCGGTCGGTCTGTGGAAGAAAGGAAGGAAGGAAGGAAGGAAGGAAGGAAGGAAGGAAGGAAGGAAGGAAGGTCGGTCGGTCAGTGGAAGGAAGGTCGGTCGGTAGAAGGAAGGAAGGAAGGAAGGAAGGACAGTCGGTCGGTCGATCGGTCGGTTGGTGGAAGAAAGGAAGGTTGGAAGGAAGGAAGGAAGGAAGGAAGGAAGGTCGGTCAGTCGGTCAAACGGACCGACGCTCGATAGAAGGACGGAAGGAAGGAAGGTCGGTCGGTGGGTCGATCGGTAGAAGGAAGGAAGGAAGGATGGAAGGAAGGTTGGACGGTCGGTTGGATGGACAGACAGTCTGTAGAAGGAAGGACAGAAGGAAGGAAGGAAGGAAGGAAGGTCGGTCAGTCGGTCAGTCTGTCAGTCGGAAGGAAGGATGGATGGACGGTGTTCTTCCAAAGGGACCAACTAAAGACAAAGTGCTTCATTTAAATACAAAGTAAGCTCCTGCCAGCCTGCTACAACACAGCCAGAAAGTCCCGCCTCTTACGAAGGGAAGAGCCAATCACAGTTTAGGAAAGTAGTCAAGGTAGTTCCTACTGTGAAACACAGCAGATTAAAACAACTAATAAAATCAGATGATAATTTCATCATTTAAAATTCTAGAGTCGTTGAAATAATAACACCCAAAGCCCCGCCCCTTCTTGATTGTGATTGGTCAGTGATGGAGAGGTGATATTGACGAGCTAGGCAGCGTTCCCAAAGTTGAACTACTTTGTAAATGAGAGCACAGCAGCAAAACACAGCCAACACTAAGGGCTGGAACAATTAACTGGATGAGTTTTGGGTAGAAAAAAGGTGATGCCAGCAGAAGAAGAAGCTGTCAGTGGACACAGGCCCTTATTCTGTAGCAGATTAGAGTCAGAATATAAAGAGTACAAACAGGTCTTGTCTCCTTTGAGTGAGTGACTCCAGCATTACCCAGCACAAGCAGCCCCGTGCATCATTCTGCTGATAAGACATGGATGCTGCAGCAGAGATTTTATTGTCCATTCAACTGTCAGAGTGCCATGTCTGCAGCAGCACTCCTTTTAAAAGGTCTGAGAGGAGCTAATGTGATTAGCCATGATTTATTTCAGCTGTACCACTCCTACTGCTGCTGCAGGAGGAGCAGAGCCTCTGGTCGTTCTCAAACATCTGCTGGTCGTGTCCGAGTGCACCGACTCGGCGTCACTCGTGCAGATGCTTGGAAATCAGGCGTTAATTGAGGCTGACTGCTGACTGTGGGAGAGTGAACTGTGAGCTGTAATGTGTTATTGAAGTGCGGTCTGCAGCAGTGTGTGTGTGTGTGTGTGTGTGTGAGCCCGGAGACATTTTTCACTGCAGAGAAGCTCACTCATTATCTTTTCACAAGAACGTTGTCAGGAGGAACGCATGACCTCGCCTTCTCCCCTCTGGTCCGACCCGCTGCTCAGAAAAAATGACACCTCTCTGATTGACTGATGCTGCAAAATTCCAAGGACAAAGAGGAGTGAAATTTGCACTTTTTGAATAATACATGGTCGATTTTCTGTCCTTAGTAAGCACATTTTAGTCCGTGCATAAGAGGAGCACTTTAAGGAGTTTTTAAAAGGTACAAAAGCCTGAAATGATCAATGAGATCAGACTTTCACTGATGTGTGTGGACTGTATAGTCTGCGGTGTGGCTGTTATGAGTGTGTGTCCGAGCATTAAACATCACAGGGGATCAGGAGTGTGTGCTGAGTAAGAATGTTTTAATGCCTCAGTCACTAAACTGCTCAGCTCCCTTCATCCCTCTCATCGTGTCTTCTGTCCTCTCTAAAAAACAGTCCTGTCTCTTACGCATGGAAATGTCAGGAGGTTGTTATCATCGTGGACGAAGTGACAACCCGACAGATTGATGCCTGATGATGTCAGTGTGTGTGTGTTCGTGTGTGTGTGTGCATCTGTGTGTGTGTTTATGCCTTGGAGGGTTCACAGGGAGAGAGAAAGGTGGGGTCAGAAAGGAAATGTTCTGAAATAGCAGACACATTCAGCCCGTGAGTCAACACACACACACACACACACACTCATGCACAATGACACAGATTCACACACACGCAGTCACACACACACACACACTGTCATTATGCATCACATCACTGCAGATACAGCCTGCACAAACACAACTTGGTCATATGTTCAAATATAACATGTAAACACACTTATTCATGCTTTCAAGCTGCTGCTGATCGAGATGCTGCATTTAAAATGTTGAAGCCACTGCATTAAAAACTAGACATGACTCTGTAGTGGAAGTCACTGCATTAAACACAGACCTGACTCTGTAGTGGAAGTCACTGCATTAAGAACAGACATGACTCTGTAGTGGAAGTCACTGCATTAAAAACAGACATGACTCTGTAGTGGAAGTCACTGCATTAAGAACAGACATGACTCTGTAGTGGAAGTCACTGCATTAAAAACAGACATGACTCTGTAGTGGAAGTCACTGCATTAAGAACAGACATGACTCTGTAGTGGAAGTCACTGCATTAAGAACAGACATGACTCTGTAGTGGAAGTCACTGCATTAAAAACAGACATGACTCTGTAGTGGAAGTCACTGCATTAAGAACAGACATGACTCTGTAGTGGAAGTCACTGCATTATAAACAGACATGACTCTGTATTGGAAGTCACTGCATTAAAAACAGACATGACTCTGTAGTGGAAGTCACTGCATTAAACACAGACATGACTGTAGGTGAAGTCACTGCATTAAACACAGACATGACTCTGTAGTGGAAGTCACTGCATTAAAAACAGACATGACTCTGTAGTGGAAGTCACTGCATTAAAAACAGACGTGACTCTGTAGTGGAAGTCACTGCATTAAAAACAGACATGACTCTGTAGTGGAAGTCACTGCATTAAAAACAGACATGACTCTGTAGTGGAAGTCACTGCATTAAAAACAGACATGACTCTGTAGTGGAAGTCACTGCATTAAAAACAGACATGACTCTGTAGTGGAAGTCACTGCATTAAAAACAGACATGACTCTGTAGTGGAAGTCACTGAATTAAAAACAGACATGACTCTGTAGTGGAAGTCACTGCATTATAAACAGACATGACTCTGTAGTGGAAGTCACTGCATTAAAAACAGACATGACTCTGTAGTGGAAGTCACTGCATTAAAAACAGACATGACTCTGTAGTGGAAGTCACTGCATTAAAAACAGACCTGACTCTGTAGTGGAAGTCACTGCATTGAAAACAGACATGACTCTGTAGTGGAAGTCACTGCATTAAAAACAGACATGACTCTGTAGTGGAAGTCACTGCATTAAACACAGACATGACTCTGTAGTGGAAGTCACTGCATTAAAAACAGACATGACTCTGTAGTGGAAGTCACTGCATTAAGAACAGACATGACTCTGTAGTGGAAGTCACTGCATTATAAACAGACATGACTCTGTAGTGGAAGTCACTGCATTATAAACAGACATGACTCTGTAGTGGAAGTCACTGCATTATAAACAGACATGACTCTGTAGTGGAAGTCACTGCATTAAAAACAGACATGACTCTGTAGTGGAAGTCACTGCATTAAACACAGACATGACTCTGTAGTGGAAGTCACTGCATTAAAAACAGACATGACTCTGTAGTGGAAGTCACTGCATTAAACACAGACATGACTCTGTAGTGGAAGTCACTGCATTAAAAACAGACATGACTCTGTAGTGGAAGTCACTGCATTAAAAACAGACATGACTCTGTAGTGGAAGTCACTGCATTAAAAACAGACATGACTCTGCAGTGGAAGTCACTGCATTAAAAACAGACATGACTCTGTAGTGGAAGTCACTGCATTAAAAACAGACATGACTCTGTAGTGGAAGTCACTGCATTAAAAACAGACATGACTCTGCAGTGGAAGTCACTGCATTAAAAACAGACATGACTCTGTAGTGGAAGTCACTGCATTAAAAACAGACATGACTCTGTAGTGGAAGTCACTGCATTAAAAACAGACATGACTCTGTAGTGGAAGTCACTGCATTAAACACAGACATGACTCTGTAGTGGAAGTCACTGCATTAGAAACAGACATGACTCTGTAGTGGAAGTCACTGCATTAAAAACAGACATGACTCTGTAGTGGAAGTCACTGCATTGAAAACAGACATGACTCTGTAGTGGAAGTCACTGCATTAAAAACAGACATGACTCTGTAGTGGAAGTCACTGCATTGAAAACAGACATGACTCTGTAGTGGAAGTCACTGCATCCATAAATGCAGGTTGAAACTGAACCATGTAAAGAGGAAACCATATATAAACCTGATCCAGAACCACAGAGACTTCTCTGGACCTGATCCCGTTTAAGATGGACTGAGGGGAAGTGGAAAACTGTCCTGTGGTCTGATGAAATCATGGACGCTGTGTCCTCCGCTCTAAAGAGGAGAGGGACCACCCGGCTTGTTGTCAGCTCACAGTTCAAAGCCAGCGTCCCTGATGGTATGGGGATCATAAGAGTCCATGGCATGGGTAGCTTCCACATCTGTGAAGCAAAACCAGATTCTGCACGGATTACAACAGCATGGCTCTGTAGTAGAAGAGTCCAGGTGCTGAACTGGCCCGCCTGCAGTCCTGACTCGTCCCCCATTGAGAACAACCGTTAAATAACGAAAGTTAAAGGTCAGCACGTTCACTCCAGTATAACTGATTGGTCCTCCTAGCCGTGAATTACAGACAGGGTCAGTGGTTTCTTTCTCTCACAGTCACATGTGAACACTCACACACAGACACACACGCGCATCATGAATCGAGTATTGAGCGGAGCAGTCGCTGCCTCACAGCAGATCAATGAGCTCTGCAGCAGCGGAACATGACGCTCCTCTGTGGTTCTCAAAGTCATCCAATGAAGAGGGCGCAAACTGCTCACACATGACAGCATATCAATACGAGTTCTCTCTTTCACCTCCTGACCCTTCACTGAGCCTCATGTGCGGCACTGGCATGTTGTGGCGATGCTCTGCGAGGAGGCGACAGTTCTATCAGACAGCGAAGCTCGTTAGAGGGCAAATCTGAGCAAAACAGGGATGACAGATACATAGAATGAGGTCCAGGAGTATGAAATATATAACCTCTGGGAGACTAATGTTTTCACTCACAGAAACAAAGACCAGAAAAACATCAGCAGGTTTTAAAGCAACTCTTGAAGAGACAGACAGGGATTAATATTAATGCTTATTTGAGCAGAAGCGAAGAATATCGTCTGCATAGAGAGTGATTATTTCTATTTAGTTATTTTGAATGCCTGACACTGCTGCCCAGGGGAAGGTAGCAAAGCAGAACAAACGTTTTTTGGTTCAAAAACAGTGCTCACACTTGTACAGGACGAGTCATCAAGGAGAAAAGGGTGCAACTTTGCCCACAGGGGGCGCCAAAATCAACTCGTACTCAAAGATCCTCACATGAGCTTACGTAAAAAAAAAAAACACAACAGAAAGCCAATATATAAATCTTCCATACTTTATTCTTTAAAGACTCAAACTATGTGTCCTATGAAATAAATAAGGGCATATAAGTATTGATGATAACTGAAGGGGAGGAAGCAGCAGCAGAAGAAGAAGACTCAGTAACCAGCTAGCTAGTTTAGTGTAGACTGTAGAGTGTGGCTCCTACTGCAGCGCAAATCCAGATGAAAGTTTCCTCGCCAGTTTAGGAAGCTTGTGAACTGGATAAAACAGAACTTTGAGCATCATTAGAAATGGATGATGACGTGTAAGGAAGTCAGTTTTGGTTAGCCTGCTGCAACATAGTTCACAGCAGATGTGTGTCTAACATGAGTCTGGTCCTGCTGGAGGTTTCTGCCTGTTAAAGGAAGTTTGTCCTTGCCACTGTAACTTGCTAAATGCTGCAAAGTGCTCTGCTCATGGTGGATTAAGATGAGATCAGACTGAGTCCTGTCTGGAAGAGGGGACTAGATCTGATCCGGTCTTGATGTTGGGTCTTTGTTCATAATTTGACATAGAGTACAGTCTAGACCTGCTCTGTTTGGAAAGAGTCTTGAGATAACGTTTGTTGGGATTTGGAGCTACATAAATAAAGACTGATTGATTGAACATCATGCAACATAAGTCCCACCTCTGACAAAGTAAAGAGTCAGTCATGGTGTAAGGTGTGGTGATGGTACCTGGGGTAGCCAAACAGACGTCTTAATCCTGATTTTTTTTTTTTGTCAAACAATCAGATTTTTCACATTTCTTTGACAAATATTAAGAAGCAGCAAATCCTCAAATGTAAGCAACTGGAACGTACACATTTTAGCCATTTTTTTAATTTATAAACCAACAAAATAATTAATAAATTCTCAAATGATGCAATGGATTAGCTTTGGATCTGTATATCAAATAATTGCAGCTGTTGTCCAGGTCAGATCTACTCTCCTGAGCCTCTTGTTGTTTATTTAAACTACATTCTCTATGATGGATTTAGTTTGCTTTTTTGTTGAAGTAAGACATTCTGCTAATATTTAATCAAACATACATGACAGGGACAGAATATTAGGAACACTTTTTTAAATAATGCACTTAATTACAACAACAAAAACATCTAAAACCTCAGTAATAAATCAGAGTTATGACAAAGACAGAAGCTGCAAAATCACTGGCTTGCTAAAAAATCTTTTATCACCCAGCTGTTGTGTTGGATGAATTCGTACTGCAGACGTGTTTGTGATAAAATGGTCTAAGGGTATCTGGCTTGAAGACTCTTCTTTACTGTATTTAAAATGGGAATCTGGGCAGCATCTTCTGTCCCGTCCACCATACGTCCATGATGTAGAGGCTGCTCTGTAAGCACCTCTTGAGAAGGCCACGCCAAGGACACGTGTCGTCACATGAAGCTGTGCTGATTTACACACGTTTTATAGCTCCAGTTAACTGAGGAGTGGAATGACCTCCAGGGAGACGTGGTACTTACATGTAAGTGTGTGTGTGTGTGTGTGTGTGTGTGTGTGTGTGTGTGTGTGTGTGTGTGTGTGTGTGTGTGTCCATATGGGATTATGGGTCATAACTTGTGGGGTGAACCGGGTGTTAACGACCAAACGATGACAAGTCATTTTCATCTCTGCACCAACAGTTGTTTTCTCGTAAATTAAAGACGGCTTTAATTTGTATTAATTTCTCTCCTGCAGTCGTAAAATCAATGCAGTGAGGACTCACATTACAGATAAGTAATCTGATCTTAATGATCACGCCTGCAGATACATCAGGGATGTTGTAGATTAGGTTTGTAGTCATGCAAATAGCAGATGTTCCTGCATATCAGTCTGTCAGTGAGTCTTTGTGCTGCTTGAAATATCTCTGGGACTGTTTCATGGATTGACACGACATTCGGAGTAGACGTTTGCGGTTCCAGGAGGGTAAATTGGATTCGTGTTCCAACAACAATTACATTGATTGTCATGACAGTGTGTTTGAACATTCATGCTCCCAGTGGGACTATCCATGACATCTTTAGAAATCACACAGATTTCCCCAGGGGAAACATCCTCAACCACAAACCGTGACAGAGTCGAGGTTCTCAACTCGAAGACTCAACAAAGGCAATCAATGCTAATACCAAGGATGACACTGTAAGCTACCTGGGCCATTGAAAGTTACTAACCATAGACCTCTCTGGAGTCCCTGAGAGTGCCCAGCAGCAGCTCCTACTACTCGTCTCATCACTATCACCGCTCCCTCTCTCTCTTATTCTCCTCTATCCCTCTTTCCAGACCCAACTTGGTCAAGGCAGATGTGTGTCTAACATGAGTCTGGTTCTGCTCGAGGTTTCTGCCTGTTAAAGGAAGTTTTTCCTCGCAGATATCACTAGCTCAATACTTTTTTAAAATTCTTAAAGTTATGTTTTTCGCCTTTTCGCCTTATTTTATAGGACAGCTGAAGAGTGACAGAAAAAGTGGGGAGTGGAGAGTGGGGGAGGACATGCAGTAAATGGTCGCAGGTAGTAGACAAATCGGCAACCTCTGCGTCGGAGGACTATAGCCTCTGTACGTGGGGCGCTTAGACCGCTAGGCCACCAGCGCCCCTTAACCCATTAAGACCTAAAACACCTGCTAAAAACACCTTTAAAAACCTAAGCATAAATTGTACACAACCTCTGAAAACCTGAAGATTTTCTGGAAAAAAATCTGAATTGTCAAATTTCACTAAAACCTTTCTATCTCAGCCTCTGGAGCAGATAGAAACATGAAATGAAAACCATTTGATAGTTTAGAAATTGGGCTTTAATTACTTTGCTCTTATGTGCATTC
This sequence comes from Notolabrus celidotus, assembly GCF_009762535.1. Classification (NCBI taxonomy): domain Eukaryota; kingdom Metazoa; phylum Chordata; class Actinopteri; order Labriformes; family Labridae; genus Notolabrus; species Notolabrus celidotus. Next base: position 1,908,949 of record NC_048290.1, read on the forward strand.
AACATTTTCAAAAAATCATCAAACACCAAATATATAAAAAATATAAATTAAAATGATTACAAAATATTTTTTCCTGCAAGCGCATTTCATTGGTCACGTCTTTGAAAAAAACATGCACGTCATCCCCGTCATGTGTATTTCAACGAATCACAGTGCATCTCATTAGTCACATCTCTTGAAAATGATGACACCGTCTGAAATTACCTTGACGTTGCATCCGGTCTTAAAGGGATAACCACGTATATGTCGCATCCGGCCTTAAAGGTAAATACGCGTATACGTTGCATCCGGTCTAAATGGGTTAACTAGCTAAATACTGCAAGGTGCAATGCTCAACCTCCGGTCTAAAAATATAAGTCCAACGCGGAAGTGATAAAAACTGCAGTTCATCAAGGATCCGCTTGAGGCTGGCTCTGGAAGTCAAAAGACGAGTGTAGTCTAGATAGCTCATTTCTTGATCGGCACACACTGTACGGGGGGGGGGGGGGATATTTTCACATCGCCGCAATTTAAAAGATATTGAGATTACGAGTCTTCCATTGAGAGGCACAGCTGACTTGACTGACAGATGGAAACACTGGAGCTGTTGGCGAGGAGGCTCAAACTCCGCCTCTTTACGTCACAATCGCTCAACAGTAGTTATATGGCTGCCGCTGCCGATTGGCCTCAAAACAGAGCTTCAGAAACTGAAGGGTGTCGTCACGGATACTACGTCCATTATTCATATAGTTTATGGTTCAGACTGAGTCGTATCCTGTCTTGATGTTGGGTCTCTGTTCATAATTTGACCTCCTCTGTTTGTAAAAGCGTCTTGAGATAACGTTTGCTGTGATTTGGCACTATTCAGATAAAGATTGATTGATTGATTGATTGATTGATTGATTGATTGATTGATTGATTGATTGATTGATTGATTGATTGATTGATTGATTGATTGATTGATTGATTGATTGATTGATTGATTGATAAAGACCTCTCCAATCACAATGAAGTCTACAGTTTCACCCCTCCAACTGTGTCTGTAAGATCAAAACCATCATGTCTTGCTTCATTACATTCCCCATGGAAGCGTTTGTTCATCTGTTTCCAGTAAGTCTCAGTTTTACTGTAAATATCAAGAAAAAGAAAAACACAGCATTTGTACTCGTGATGTCTTGATTCCTGGGTATAGATTTAAACCTCAGGGGTACAGAACAGAAGAAGACTTCTCCTTGTGATTCAGTTTCTTCCTCCTCAGGTCGGATCGGAGGATTGGAAGTGCAAATTGCTGTTCTTTAATGTTTTGCTCTTTCAGCTCGTCCCTCTTCTCCTGTCTGTCTCCCCGCTTCACTCCCACTGTCTGTTCCTCAGCTGCAGGGGAGTGTGGTAAAGTAGGTCTTCTGTTATGGTGACCTTAAACAAACTGGCTTTAACATTACTTCAAAATGACATGCACAGAGAGTGTACACACACACACACACACACACACACACAGAGACACACACACTCGATCCTCCCACAGACAAGGAGAGGAGCTGTCACAAACGCTTGGCGGTCCAGAGGAAAGCATCACAAACTGACGTGAAGTAAGAGGAAACTATGGTGTTTTAGAGCTCCATGAGTCTGTGTGGGCTGACTAAGAGCTGCAGGGCCACACACACACAAACTCACACACACACACACACATTATTCATGTCAGCACACTAGCGGACACACATTGTGTAAGAGAGTGTGTAAGCGCTTCGAGGGAGAAGACTCTGACAGATTGCGTCATCCTCCTGTGTTTCCTGTGACGCCGAGAGGCCTCCGTACTTCGGACCGGTTTTTTCACTTTTTTCTAACATTTCATATTCATGTTTTGGGAGTACAAGGAGAATGTGCTTACGCTTCATAAAATAAGCATCAGTCAGCCTTACAGAGCGTACACCAGATTAGCTAATCCATCCGTCCATTATCCGGGGCTGGAAGCAGGCGAAACGAGGACATCCTTTTTTTACTTCCAAGGTTTTCCAGATCCCTCTGAGGGGTTTCCCGAGGTGTTTCCAAGCTGATGAGATATATAACCTCCCTGGCTTTACCTCAGGCTATCCTGGGATCCCCCACCAGATGGACATCTATTACAGTCTCCTTCCACACAACCACTTTCTAAGCTAAGCCGTACGTTCTTCGTCAGTTCTCACTGGCTCCTCATTGATTTGTTTTGTGTGTCCTTTATGAGAGATTCGTCCACTGATACCATCTGCATTTGGGTCCTAACCTCCGTCCTGAATCTCCAACACTAATAGGACGATCTGATCAATCATGCATCAATCTCAGAGCCCTTTGCCAGAGGTTAGCGATCCAGATGAGACATCCTTTGCAGAGTGCTTCATTGCTCACAGTTCAATCAGCAACTTGAGAAGCAACCATGTGTGATTAGAAACAAAGCAAAGGAACACCGTTATTCAATACATCATCCTTTCATCTGTTTCTGATTAGTCTCCAGTTGGCCTAGCCTTTTAAGCGTGCGCCCAACAGAGGCTGTGGTCCTCATCGCTGTGGTCACAGGTTTGACTTGCAACCACGACCCTTTGCTACATGTCTTCCTCCACTCTCTACTCCCATAATTTCCTGTCTCTCTTCAGATATCTGTTTATGTTTCGCCTGTTTTTGCTCTCCGTACCTACTGATTTCCAGCATTTGTTTGAATGCAGTCACAAACATGAGTCCTTAATTTGTCTGCCTACCTACCTGCTTGTTTCCTGATACCACTTTACTTTCAATCATAGCTACCACCGCCTTCCAGTGAGTCACCAAATGTTCAATACACCACTGAACTGATCAGTCATGGACCCAGCAGACTCTTTATTGAATACTGTTGGTCTGATTTCAGAGTCGAAACCTCCAAAGAAAGACACCAACAAGAAGCTCTCTCAGAGGCTTAAACCACCTCAATTGGCTCCTTTCAGAGCAGGAGGAGGAGAGGAGTAATGGCTCCTCAGAGTACAGCTGAGGGACTCCTCCGTCACTTCTCTGAGCCTGGGGAGGAACTCCACTCAGACACCTTGTGATTTGTTCCCTTAATCGCTCTCTAACCATCATGAGAAGTGAAGACATGGACTGGTATATCGAACGCTTTCCTTCATACCTCTGCGCCCTCTGAACCTCACCGCCCACGTCTCTGCTGAAGCCACAAACAGCGGGTGCTGACTCTTACCCCGACAGTTTCACATTGAACACCATTGAACTACACACGACCCCGCACTGTGCTGCAGGTTATTATCTGATGAAGCCAACGTTCTCCTTCCCCCGGCTGTGCCTTGAGACCCTGTCCATGAGGATCAGAAACAGGATCCTGTGACAAGGGACAACCTCGGCCAAACGTCTGGGGGTTGGTTTGGAGCTGTGTTTACTTTACTAATCACACAGCAGACATCTCAATCTGCCTCTCTGCAAGGTTACAACTCAGAATACTGTACGAATCAGTTAACACGCCGTGACGTGGGGATGTGAATGAACAACAAAAGGGAAGCCCCGGTCGAATAAAACACTTACTTTCTCACTGACACTGACAAGAAGAGAAATCCTGCTGCGGGATGCCTTAGACTAAAAAACAGAGATTTCTAGTTTGCCAGAAACCCGTCAAAGTGTCAAAAGCAATCATCTGTGAATGCCTCAAACTGCACGAAACTGGTGGCCAGTCTCTGAGCTCATTCTCTACCGCCTGGTTAGGGGAGCGATGGAGGACTTCTCTGGACTAGCCAGCAAAGAGAAACAAAGGAGATATAAGCAGCATTTAAATTCATATTTCTCCTTAAAGACGTTATATCAAGCAAAACTGTCATTAAATGACTCCTGATGGCTTTCAGGATTGCATCATAGCGTGTGGATTCTGCTCCATTTGATCTCTACCAGGTGGTCCCTGTTGTTTTGCACATGTTCCTGCAGACTCGAGCATGCACAAGTCTTTTTTCAAAATGCAAAAAACTCCCAAAGTGGCGTGGAAACTTTTTTAGGTCTTGCCGTCTGCAGAGGGCTGCAACCTCAGCTGTCATGAGCTTCTTTGAGCATGCTGGCTTGATTTTAGGCTGTGTTTCTTTAGTGTTCATACTTTACAAGGTGTTTATCTGGAGCTGAATTATGAGATGGGTTCATGGGAGTCATAAAAAGTGGTCAAAACAAGTCTGAAGGACGTGTGACACAAGGTAGGTCAGAGGACCCAGACACAGACTCGCACACAGGAGCAGGAACGTTTGCAAAAGCTGTACAAAACAAAATCTCTGGTAGCAAACTGAGCATGAACTCAAAGACTGAGAGGCTGCCAGCTCCCAACTTATATCACCTTCTGATCAGCTGTGGACTCAGCAGGAGCCTGATGATGTCAGAGCAGACAGGTGGACAGCAGGAGGAGGGACGAGACAAAACCAAAACACAGCAGGTGTAATATTCTCAAAAGAGTCCAACACTCACAGAGGAGGGATCGTGACAAGCTGACTATTCATGAGGAGCTGCTGCTGACTTGTCTCACTGGAGACACTTTCACACATGCAGTTTGGACATTTTCTAGATCATTTCAGGATGCACAGGTCCTGATATAACCTCGATGCTAGGCCCGATGTTTCCTGCCAACTGAGGAGAAGGAGGCAAGGATGACGTGCTGGTACTGAGGTGCAAGCTAAAAAAGACGACATGGACCTGTCCTTCCACCCACCGTTATGGGGAATGTAAGATCTGTCTATGATAAGGTGGACGAGCTAACCCAGCACCAGAGGGAATACTGGCAGAGTAGCATCATGCTAACAGAGCTAACACCGGACACGAACGCCACATTGGAAGGATTTCACCTGCTGTGGGCGGACAGGATACAGGAGAGCAAGACTGAACTAACTGGTGAAGAAGTCCAGCTCAGTCCTGGACCCTGTGGAGGTGGTGGCTGACAGGAGAATTATGGCCAAGCTGTCGTCTCTGATGGACATTTCTTTCCTATATATATATATATTTTTTTTTCTTCCTCTTGTCTGCATATATATTTCTGGTTTGTGTCATATTTGTCACAAACTGTCAGATATTAATGCAATTTATTCTTGCAGCAAAAGAAAAGAAAGAGAACATTTTTTTTCTGTGCTTGTGACTGTGTGCATGCGACCATCACCATCCCTCTTAGAACTCTGGCCTATCTTTTATTGACAGCTAATATCATGTTCTGTAAAAGAGGGCGTGCACACCTAGGTGGGCCAAAAAAAAATAAGAGAAAGTAAAAGAAAGATTACATAAGGATATACAAAGGGACAGGGAAAGAGAAGGAGAGAGAGACCTAACACACTTAGATGGAGAGGGACCATCTCACCATGACGCCAACAACTCTGTGCGGTGATACTAATGATTAAGCAACCCTTAGTGTCCACAATCATTACTGAAGCTTGGGTCTCAGAGGGTTGCCGCCGTGCTGTGTTCTATTTGTGTAACAAGACCACCACTGGTGCAGATGAGACCACTTGGGTCAGATCAGCCGAGCGGTTCAGCCCAGCACCCGGGCCGCGAGAGCAGTCAGATCGAAGGATCCAACCAGGCCAGGGGACAAGCCAAGGACCCAGACCGGAAGCAAACAGGTACCGCCGGGGCACCCAGGGCGACCCCCAAGTCACCCAGCAGGAGGAAAGGGGGGCGAGGGGGGCGAGATCCCGCAGCCCCCCCAAGACAGAGCCAAAGGAGCCACCAGGGCCGAGGGGGCCCAGTACCAGGAGCAGACAGCCAGGCAGACGGGCAGGACCAGGACCAGAGCCCGCCAACCGGCGAGCCGGAGCGGGGGGATGGCGGAGGCGGCAGGGCCAAGCCCCCCCCCCTCCTATATATATATATTCTTGTTGAAATTCTTGTTCTGTACACCTTCTTGTTTGCTGCTGCAACTCTGTGAATTTCCCCGTTGTGGGACGAATAAAGGAGGATCTTATCTTATCTGACTTGTCATGCCCCGATTAGCAGGAGATTCTTAGTAATCGATGCAAAACTCAAAATACTTAGTTTCAGGTCAGGATGGCAGCCGGAAAGAGCGTGCAAGGGGAGGAGGAGTTTTGTAACAGAGATCCATTTGGGAGTCATTATTAATGCAATATGTTTGATGGAGTTTCTGCAACACAAACACAGCAGTGATAGACATAAAAAAGACAACTAAGGATGGAAATAAAGACTATGAAGTGGAGAAACTGCAGACATCTGTCAGGAGGAAGTCTGCACGAGTCTTGGTGCAGCAATGCTACATAGTCAGGATGTGAAAGCGGCTGATAAGCTGAATTAATCCAGGTGATTGATCTAGCTAAAAAAGGTCGATAATGTGACTTTATATTCTGAGGAAGTAAGTGGAAGGAAATACTTTGTGTCCATGAGAAACATACATATTTCAGGTGGAACATGAAGATCAGTTCCAGCGGTTTGATGTCCTGATGAGCTGAAATCAAAGTCAGGAAAATGAAGCATCAAACTGAATATCAAAATTCAAGTTGACTCACAAATTACTAATAAAGATGTAAATGTAAATCACAGACTGAAGCTTTAAAAGTGCAGCCAGAGAGTATTCAGGACAGAACAAATGCTGCTCTGGGGCATGAGATCAGTCTTTGGACTTTAAATGAGGTTAGTCATCTTTAAAAACCAGGTTCATCCCAGACAAACGTTATTCACGGTACACAGAACATTCCCCAAGGAGTCCACACGCTCCCGTACGAGCGAGTCTGGAACATTTCAGCTCCCTTACAAACACGCACCGTCATCTGTTCGACACAGCAGCTGTCACTCCTCCAGACAATCCTCCATCATCATCATCCATTCATCATCATCCATCCACCCGTTCGTGTCCTATGCTTCCTCATCCCTCCATGCACTCCTCTGCTGAGGTTTGTCAGAGTGAGGAAGCAGCTTATGGAGCTTAGTTCTGCAAAGACGCATCACCGCCTACTTTATCCCCTGTCTGATGACTCTCGGGGGATGGTTAACCCTTGCATAAACGCTCGCAGAAGCCCCCTTTCTGATGACTCCTGGGTAAAGCCAGGCGTAGATATCAGAGTAATCTGGTCTTCAATCCGAACATGGGCGGCTAAAAGCTTTCACGTCATCCCGGTCTGTCAAGAAGGACTCCAGCGCTCGTGTTTGAGGGTTGAAAGTGTCTATTTTTCCAACAATCAGACGAATCGCCATGAAAATGTCTCACCGGCGTTCAGGTCTGCCTTCAGGCGCTCTCACTCCGAACACATCAAACACAGCAGCTCAGTCAGGGACCGCTGCTCCAAGTATTTGATGCCACAGGTACCCTTTGGTGTCATCTCTGAATGCTCACCTCCAGCACTGTTTTGATGCTCCATCAAAGTCTGCTGCTGTTACATAAAGAGCCCAAAAGAAAGGAAAGTAGGCGAGCGTCAGGAGGTCACGGGAGTAGGATGGGTCAAACTGGCGCCCTGAAGACAAAGGTTCGATCCAGGTTTGAACAGAGTCTTCAACAACAAAACTTTGTTTCTTTTTCATGTTATGTAACTCGCCCAAAAAGAAGCAAACTGATGTCGCTGACTTTAGAAACAAATATGGAAAGGTGCAGAAGTTCTGCAGACTTCAGTGGAGTCTCCTCTCTGCAGGATGGTGTGGAGATGGAAAAAGCTGCTGCAGAAATAAAACTATCACCTGTTTTTGGACGCAGGAAAATAAGTAATGCCAAGTCCAGTATCAGCAAAACATTAGTTTGATGTAGAAACCAGAACATAATGCTGATTCTCTGCATCTCTGCATCATCCATGAGGCTGTATAAACTCTACACAGGAAGTCATTAGGTCTTCACTGGAAAACAAGTTGGCTTCACCTCCATCACAAAGCAGAGACAAACATGGAGAGGAGAGGATGGAAAAAGATGCGTGCAATGTCAAGTGGTGCATCATGGGTAACGTATTTTTGGTGCTATTATCAACAAAGACTCAACATCAAGACCGGATCAGATCCAGTCCCCTCTTCCAGACAGGACTCAGTCTGATCTCATCTTAATCCACCATGAGCAGAGCACTTTGCAGCATTTAGCAAGTTACAGTGGCAAGGACAAACTTCCTTTAACAGGCAGAAACCTCCAGCAGGACCAGACTCATGTTAGACACACATCTGCTGAGACCGTGTTGGAGAGAGGGATAGAGGGAGGTGAAGAGAGAGAGAGAGATGATAGTGGGGAGACGGATAGTAGCAGTTGTAGCAGCTGGAGTCTGGCACGTCCACAGCAGCAGAGATCCAGAGGAAGCTACGGGACAAGGGAGCTCAGGGACTCCAGAAACGTCTATGGTTAGTAACTTTAATGGGACAGGAAGAGTTAAAGTGAGAGACAGGCAGAGAGAGGAGAGAGAGGGAAAGACAGGATCCCAGTGTGTCAGTCTAAGCCTATAGCAGCATAACTAAGAGCTGGTCCAAGCCTGATCCAGCTCTAACTATAAGCTTTATCAAAAAGGAAAGTTTGAAGCCTACTCTTAAAAGTAGAGAGGGTGTCTGCCTCCCGGACCCTGACTGGTAGATGATTCCAAAGGAGAGGGGCCTGATAACTGAAGGCTCTACCTCCCATACTACTTTTAAAGACTTTAGGTACTCATGGAGGAAGATATGTTCTTCTCTTTAGCAAGTTACAGTGGCAAGGACAAACTTCCTTTAACAGGCAGAAACCTCCAGCAGGACCAGACTCATGTTAGACACACATCTGCTGAGACCGGTTGCTACACTGAGGAGATTTTTCAATCAAACCAGCTCTCCTAAAGGTTTATTTACTTCCTGGTGCACCACTGTGTGCTTCAAATGCATGTTTCTGACATAATGAGGAAGAGAAGTTGTTAAAAAGTGGCGCTGAAAGCTGGAGCCGGCCTGGAAAAGCCACGCTGCATGCAGTGGGAGCATGCAGCATCCTCAGTCCCATCATCTAGGGCGACATCAGTGCAAACCACTGAGTGATGATGTGACACACGATGAACAGTTTTCATATGATGCTCTTAATATGTTTCTAAAGTCTTCTTCATCAATCAAAAACTTGAGAACGAACGTGTTTGAATGCAGCCTCACAGGACTGCAGGATCTCCCTGAGGTGAATCTGTTTCAGTCTGTCCTGGAGGATTCAAACTTCAACCATGCACTGACTGCAAGCCTGCAACCTTAGCTGCACTCAATGCTGCATCCCTCTTTGTTTACTTCCTGCTGTAGAAAAAATACATCTTGCATCATCTGCTGAATTTGTGCAAACCTCAAGCAGAGATTTTTCTAAAGTGGAACAATCGTAAAGGCAGCTATAATTAGCCGCTTCACGTGCGTGTGTGTGTGAATGACTCGTGCTCTTAAATATGAGATTAAACGCCCATATGGTGGATCTCTCTCTCTGTGTGCGTGCGTGTATACACCAGGGACAGCACTGATCTACACTGAACAAAACAAAACTCAAACCTCGGGCTGATTATCTCGGCGCTCTCCCTGACTTGTTTACAGCGTCTCTCGTTTCTCTGTTTGTTTGTGTGAGAGAGTTTCTTTATGTCTGACTTCACCTCGACGAGGTCAGCTGCAGGAGCAACGCCGCAGAAGGAGGTGGAGGAACGAGGTCAGAGACTTCTACCCGTGCACTAAAAAGAGATTCTGCGGACATTAAGAGCGTCCGTGAGCGTGTCATGGCCGCCGCCTGACGTGTCAGCGCTCTGAGAAACAATACAAAGTGTCTGATGATGGGATGAGATGATCTTTTTGTCCTCTGGGATGGTCACTGTGTCACTTTAGGTGATTATTGAGTCATAAATTACTGTCACGACACGATGAGAGACGTGACAGATTACATGTCAGCCCCCGGCCAATCATAGCTGCCGTCCTTCACAACCTACATGATGTCATGTCGGAGGGTTATTGAGAGCATGTACCACGAGAAACATCAAGTACCTGAAGACCTCTTTGTTTCTGGTTTCAGTGAAATACTCCAACATGGTGTCTAAAGAGGCGACTAAAGAAGTCTCTGATGATGTAAGGACCCTCAATGATGGAATAAGAGTTAAGATCCTGAACTTGGACTTGGAATGGGGACTCTCCACTAAGGTAGTGTAGAGTCAACTTGAACCTTGACTAAGATAATTAGGACTTAACTTAGACATACATCAATGTGATAAGGACTCGACCGGGACCTGGACTGAGGGGATGTTACTTGAAGTCAAGTAATGGGAACTGAACTTAAGCTGGAGACCGGTAACTGGGACTAATCCCAAATGCTGACTTAGATGATGAAGATATAACCTGGACTCCCACTCAGGTTACAGGGACGCAACCCAGACTCAAATCAGACATGGACTCAGGTAATTGGGTCTCAACACCAACTCTGTTTCACATAATAAGGACTCAATGCAGACCTGTACCCAGGTAAAAAGGAATAAACAAGGAACTGGACTCAGATGATGGTGACCCAATTGGAGCTTGGACTCAAGTAAAAAAGGCTTGACCCAGAATTTAACTTGGGTTATGGAGCTTGTAAGCTTGGACTCAGGGATTGGGAACTCAACTAGACTCTGATTTGCATAATAAGGACTCAATGCAGACCTGTACCCAGGTAATAAACTAGGGGCTTGACTCAGATAATAAGGACTACACTCAGACTTGGACAAAGGTAGTAAGGACTCAACTCTGACACAGACTCAGGTAATTGGACCAAAATACTGTCTCTGATTCACATAATAAGGACTCAATGCAGACCTGGACCAAACTTAGACCTGTACTCAGGTGATAGTAACTCAACTGGAGCTTTGAATCAGGTCAAATAGACTTGACCCAGAATTGAGATTGGACTCAGGGATTGGGAACTCAGCTGGATTCTGATTCACATAGTAAGGACTAAACTAGGAACTGGGCCTAGGTGATGGGGACCCAACTGGGGCTTGGATGGGGGCTTAACTCAGATCCCAAATCAGATTATATGGAGTGAACCTGGAGTCAGTGGATCATGCAGAGTAGATTTCATACATGGGAGCAGATTTAAGTAGTCACACACACACACACACACACACACCCACAGCCACACACACATAAATACACATCTGTCCCATCATCATGTCCACACCGTGAACAATTCGAGTGCACCCGTGATCTGCAGCTAATCACACACTGTGGGGTCTCGGCGGGTCTGTGCAACACATCTGCTGTTCCCGCTGCGCTCAGAGAATCCCTGCACGCCGAACGCCATCACGCCTCCACGCCTCAGCTGCAGATCGGAGGAGGAGGAGGAAAAGTCAATTACCGTACATCTCAACCGTCCAAACGGCTAAACGCCGGGATGAACGAGCTCATGTGGAACAGCCCTCGCAGGAAGAGACGGGAGAATGGGAAAGCCATGAATTACAATTGATCACTTGGAATGGATTGGCTCGGGATGGACTTGACCTCGACCCTGACTCTGTTTTATGATCGAAGAGGCAATTTCAGCCACTTAAACTGGACGTATATAATCTATCAGTAACAGAAAGCCATTCACTTTTACTTCCTGTCATGATAGGAGCGAGTGAGCCGCGTGCATATGCATTTAAATTTGTAGATTTTTACGTTAGAGTCAGGGGTGGAGGAAGATTTCAGAGCTTTTAGTGGAGTAAAAATAACCGTACAGGGTGTGGAGATACTCCAATATGATCCATATTTAGAGCTATCCAACATGTCTTCTTTAAATGACCAGCAGGTGATAATAACTCAGAGTCTCCTCAGATTCGTCCACGAGCACGAAACAACATCCTCCAAACAAAATAACCATGAAGAAGAAGGCGAGTCGTTTTGACTTCATACATGAATCATGACACAATTTCACACACACGTCCCAGTGGACAAAAAACGATGGAGTGATGACATTTCATATCAAAAAAAGGTCAAAGGTCAGTTCCACTTTGACCTCCCATCTTCCCCGCTCCTGTGAACATCACACCTCAGCCTCAAACCCAGGCGTCTACTGAAACCTGATATTTTCTCCCACTTTGTTTGTCCCCCAGAGAGCGAAGCCCTCACATCGATCAATTACTCCGACCTCTTTCATCCAACCCGTCGTCCTCCCAGGACAGATTTGTGTCTCTTTTACTTTGTGACATTCACACTTTTTAAAAGCTCATGTGAGGAGTTTTTTTAGATGGCGGTAATGAAACAGACTGAAATTAATATTGATACCAAGTTTTGACCTACAGAAGTGACCGTGACCCTCAGCGTGAGGCTGGACTGTTTCTGTGCAGTCATTTTAAAAAGTCTGGAACATCTGCTGAAGAGTCGGTGTCAGACAAAGTGATTAACGGCCTTATATTTACATCATCAACGGCAAGAACGCCTCAAAAGGGATCAGTAAACTGGAACAAGAAGACACTGCAAACATTTATACAGGACAAAAACAGCAAAGAGATAAGAGGCATCACTTTGTCCAGAGGGGGCGCCAAAATCCACACATGCTGAAAGAGCTAGCTTTGATAAATACAAGACTCTGATTGGTCCAATCCATGGAAAGGAGTCTGTGACATTCCCCCTCTGCCTGTTGACTCTGTGGTAAGGCCGTGTGGATAAATGGAATGGAATGGATCAAAGGAAAAATGGAACAGATCAAAGCAGAATGGAATGGAATGGAACAGATCAAAGCAGAATAGAATGGAATGGAACAGATCAAAGCAGAATAGAATGGAATGGAACAGATCAAAGCAGAACAGAATGGAATGGAACAGATCAAAGCAGAATGGAATGGAACAGATCAAGGCAGAACAGAATGGGATGGAACAGATCAAAGCAGAATGGAATGGAACAGATCAAGGCAGAACAGAATGGGATGGAACAGATCAAAGCAGAATGGAATGGAATGGAACAGATCAAAGCAGAATAGAATGGGATGGAATAGATCAAAGCAGAACAGAATGGAATTGAACAGATCAAAGCAGAATGGAATGGAACAGATCAAAGCAGAACAGAATGGAATGGAACAGATCAAAGCAGAACAGAATGGAATGGAACAGATCAAAGCAGAATGGAATGGAACAGATCAAGGCAGAACAGAATGGGATGGAACAGATCAAAGCAGAATGGAATGGAACAGATCAAAGCAGAATAGAATGGAATGGAACAGATCAAAGCAGAATAGAATGGAATGGAACAGATCAAAGCAGAATAGAATGGAATGGAACAGATCAAAGCAGAATAGAATGGAATGGAACAGATCAAAGCAGAACAGAATGGAATGGAACAGATCAAAGCAGAATAGAATGGAATTGAACAGATCAAAGCAGAATGGAATGGAACAGATCAAAGCAGAACAGAATGGAATGGAACAGATCAAAGCAGAATGGAATGGAACAGATCAAGGCAGAACAGAATGGGATGGAACAGATCAAAGCAGAATGGAATGGAACAGATCAAAGCAGAATGGAATGGAATGGAACAGATCAAAGCAGAATAGAATGGAATGGAACAGATCAAAGCAGAATAGAATGGAATGGAACAGATCAAAGCAGAATAGAATGGAATGGAACAGATCAAGGCAGAACAGAATGGAATGGAACAGATCAAAGCAGAATAGAATGGAATGGAACAGATCAAAGCAGAATAGAATGGAATGGAACAGATCAAAGCAGAATAGAATGGAATGGAACAGATCAAAGCAGAATAGAATGGAATGGAACAGATCAAAGCAGAATAGAATGGAATGCTTCCGGTTGATCAAAGCCAAATAACAACAGTGATTCATTCTAGAACGCAAAAGCGACACCAGGAACAACCTGATCACACGCCACATCAAATCACTCCACAGAAAGTAGTCCGTCACATTCCCCCTCTGCCTGTTGACACTGTGGTACAAACGTTAGTGGGGCCTCAGGCTGGTCTTGATAGTGGGGGAATATGGGGACAGATGTGAGAGCAGCCTGAGGAGCTACTGGACCCCAACCATCTCAGAGAGGGAGAAGTAGAGCAACATCCTGTCCTGTGCCACCGTCTCTAGTTTTTAAAAGGAGGTCATTGTATGAAAGTCACACTAAAATCAAAATGACAAAAACTGTGATTTTCTCTCTAAGGGACTCTTTGGGACTTTGAAAAGCGAGCTGTCACACCTTTATTTTCTTCATGCTCTTACGTTCGGTTCTCTCCTCCCTGCAGATACGTTTCTGTAATTCAGTGGTTTTTCTACAAAAAGCAGCGCTCAGGACAATTCAGTCTTTGGAGACGACATCTCAAAAAGCACCGAGTCAAGAGTAAAAAAAACCCTACAGTAGGAGGTATTTCCCCTGAGTTCAGCAGGCGGGGGGTGTTGAGCCGGCGTGAATCGTCTCTATTCAAGCACATTAGCCACATCAGTCAGTCAGCACCTGAGCGCTCAGCAGTCTGAATAATCCACCGCCACCCACCTCACACAGTGCAGTCAATACGGCTGATTTAGGGTCAAAAGGTGCATTCAACCGGGACTGCACAGAGCATGGGAAAGGAGAGGTGAGCTCAATAACCCCGACGGTGGCTGAGGATGATAGACCAAATTATAAAACAAGTGCTGTAGAATCGTAAATCAATTTCACGCACACACACACACACTGAGTAAATTCATGCTTCCTTTCCTCCTCATCCTGTCCTGCTCGGCTTTGACTAAACTGCTGCCATGACGTGTTAGGCAGTGAGCTTGGTGCTCCTTCACCCTCTGTGCTGACGGTTCCTCCGGAGCTGACTGAGGATGTTAAGACAGAACGCCTCCTCATCTCTGATGCACGCTCTCTTCTTACTGCCTCAACATTTACAAAGTGCTCCTTCATTTAGAGGACTTTAAATGTTGGGAGATACACTTACTCACATAACTGCTGAGAGTGAGATGAGAAGATTGATTCCACTTTCATGTCTGTGTGTTTGATATGAAGCCACATCTGGGACACAGTTAGCGAAGCCTAGCATGAAAGCCAAGAGCAGGCGCGAAACAGCAAACCTGGCTTCATGTGAACGTTACACAATCCACCCACCGACACCTCAAACCTAACCAACAGGTTAGCTTTAAAAAATCAGAAACTAAAGAGTAAAAATGACAAGTTTGAGTTTCAGAGGACACCTTTGATGTGTTAGCATTTTTTGCACAGTGTTAGCAAGGCTTTATACTGCTTTAGCATGAGGTAGACCATCAGCTAGGTTGTTTATCTCGGCGTAAAGAAGCTAGCATTACAGCAAGCCTTTAAAAACTTTAAAATTTACATGATTGTTTAGTCTACACAAAAAAAAAGGGTACCAGGGCGCTGGTGGCCTAGCGGTCTAGGCGCCATAGTTCGAGGCCATAGTTCGAGGCCATAGTTTGAGGCCATAGTTTGAGGCCATAGTTTGAGGCCATAGATCGAGGCCATAGTTCGAGGCCATAGTTCGAGGCCATAGTTCTCGTCGCAGAGGTTGCCGGTTCAACTCCCGGCCGGTCGACCATTTACTGCATATCTTCCCCCCTCTCTCTACCTCCCACATTTCCTGTCTCTCTTCAGCTGTCCTGTCAATAAAGCTGAAAAAGCCCCAAAAATATAACTTACAAAAAACAAAGGGTGAAGTCCACAAATTTCCGAAGATTGAAAACGCCATAGCTTCTGTATGCTACATATGTAGCTAGCAACTGCACCTAGTGTTAGCTAAGCATAAAGACTTGAAACTGGGTGAAAAAAAAGATAGCTTAGCTGTTTTTTAGAGTCAAAATATTCGTACAAGAATACCTGACGTGACACATCAGGTCCTATCCGTATGATAAGTATGATAAGCTAGGCTAGCTATGGAACAGTAGCATGTCGAGATTGATTGACACGGAAAAAAACCTAGTGAGCTCTGACTCACGGTGCATTAGGGATGTTTTTCTATTGGTGACAACATGGATTCATATAGATACAGACAAAATCAGTGCTGAAAGCATGGTGCACTGTTTTAGTATTTCAGTTGGTTAGATATTTGTAGGGACTTGGAATAAGGGGTTTGAAAACAAGACCGTCAAGCAAACCTGGACGTATCTTCATCCTGACGTGATGCAAACAGCTAGCACGGTTCTTTGCTAGCAAAATAATGTGTAATCTTCACAAAATGTTTACCTGTTGTTGCAAAGAACAGCTGCAAAACATAAAACTGATGTTTTTATATTTAGTTTTTAAACAAATGAAATCAAGAGACACAATCTGAAAGCAAGTGTATGCTAATCTTATAGCTGAGCTACAGTACTAGCTTGGCTGAAGCTAAGAGGGGCGAAGTGGTTAGCTTAGCCGTATTGGAATGCAGTAAAAATATTATTGATTTGTTGTTTTCATATATTCATGTATTTTTATTTCATTATTATTTTTTTGTAACATATTTATATTAACATATTTTTTGTTTTGGATGGATTATGGAAACAGCAGACACACAGAGCCAAAATGATCACACTGGACGAACAAACTCTGACTATATCTAAACATAATGCACAACGTACAGGACACTAAGTAGGATTTAAATGTTGACATAGGATTTAATAGCTTGATTTTGTAATAACTTATATATATTAAAACAAAATACATAACATATAGTTCATAAAGATTCTTCAAATATTTGCTCTGTCATCAAAACTCCAGTATCAGGTGTGCTATATGTTTTAGAGATGAATATATATATATATATTTTAACGGTATGAAAACGTCACATTAAGAAACAAAAATGACCTCATCTCTTGATGTTGTATTTTGAGGTTGCGAAAAAATGTGAAAGTGTAATACATTTGGACAAAAAGGCATAATTGAACATTTTTTAAATCTGGTTTTGCAATGAAAGTTATTTTAACATTCAGGTGTTTTATTTCTAAAAGGAAGAAAAAGCCATTTGGGGACATTTCAGAAACATTGTCTTATATTAAGCTTAAGTTTTTAGTTTATTTATCTATAATCATTAGA
This sequence comes from Notolabrus celidotus, assembly GCF_009762535.1. Classification (NCBI taxonomy): domain Eukaryota; kingdom Metazoa; phylum Chordata; class Actinopteri; order Labriformes; family Labridae; genus Notolabrus; species Notolabrus celidotus. Next base: position 1,925,802 of record NC_048290.1, read on the forward strand.
AAATGTTGTTGATTCAGTTATTTATTTCACTTCAAGTAAACTACAGTCTGTGTGTGTGCTGCTTAAAACCAACATGAAGTCAAACACTTCCAAACACAAGACATAAAGGAACATTTTCATCATAATAAACAGAATCATTTCAAATAAAAGTCTCTGAGTGAAGCTTCTTACCTGAGGTTTCCGTACAGACGTGTTCTTCTTCTCCTCCTCTCTGCAGGGTGAGATCAGCTTCAGAGTGACAGAGTGTGTATCGCCAGCAGCTCCGTCTCAGCATCCAGCATCCTCTCCACTACTCTCCTCTTCCTCACTGCCGACCTCCTCGACACACGCACTGTAGTAAAAGCCTCGCTCCGCCTCCCTCCCCCATCTCTCTCTCTCTCTCTCTCTCTCCCTCTCCCTCCCTCCCTCCCTCCCTCTCTCTCTGTCTTTCTTTAACGAAACCCGTCCACTCTCATCTCATCAGCAGAAGACAAAATGGTGATGCTGTTATCGCTGGCAAAGTCGACTATAATTATTAAACAGCTTAAACAGCATCACTGTCACTGAACTCTGCTGTTCCTCTAGTGCTTTCAGGTAAAATCAGGAACATTTCAGGATTATTTACTTAAAAACAAACAGACTTCTGTTAGATATTAGTGTTCAAACATCAAAATGTATTCAACAATTAAAAAATCTAAATAAATCATTTTATTTTGAAGGAAATGGTGCTCTTATTTTACATATTTTTCAGACTTCACTTAGGGCTGATTAATTCATGATAAATGACGTAACATCAACAGAAATAATACATCACCCTGTCTGTTAGCTTGATTTCCTCCTGAGTCAGAACGACGTGCATCTCTAAGTCGTGGCACTCAACGTCAGCCTCGTTCTCTCTCCTCAGGTTGCTCGTCAGAAAGTCAACACATGGAAAATGAAATCAAGGCCAGACACCTTAATTCCCCTAAAAGTGAGGCAGAGCGTGTCCACGCATTTGGGGGGGAGATTTAGATAATTTTCAGTTAGTGTCAGAAATGAAGCAGGGACCTGCTCAGGAGAAAGACAGCACAAGGTTATAAAATACAATATTCTATGAGCTTATTTCTAGAAATATTCAAGAGCCTGGTCCTGAAAGTTTGCAGTTTCTTGTTCACACGTCTCCAACTGCTAATAACTGCAGTACCTCAAGTGTCCACTAGAGGCTGGCTGCAGAAACACAGGAAACCACATACACACACATTCAAAGAGGATGATCTTTACAGCAGAAATAAACAGGTTCAAAAAAACAGTTTAGGTCTGAATAGCTCATTTCTCTATCGGCACACACTGTACAAGGGGTAGAGATTTTAAACTTACTTGTTTTGCCCAAATAAGGGCGTGCCTGCATGATTGACAGGCGGGAACACTCTAGCTGTTAGCAAAAAGGCTAAAGCCTCACCTCTTTACCTCACACTAGCTCCGATGAAGTTAGGTTGTGTTCAGCATTTCCTTTTTTTTGTTTCCTCCTCTTGTCTGCATATATATTTCTGGTTTGTGTCATGTTTGTCACAAACTGTCAAATATTAATGCAATTTATTCTTGCAGCAAAAGAAAAGAAAGAGAACTTTTTTCTTCTGTGCTTGTGACTGTGTGCATGTGACCATCACCATCCCTCTTAGAACTCTGGCCTATCTTTTATTGACAGCTAATATCATGTTCTGTAAAAGAGGGCGTGCACACCGAGGTGGACCAAAATAAATAAGAGAAAGTAAAAGAAAGATTACATAAGGATATACAAAGGGACAGGGAAAGAGAAGGAGAGACAGACCTAAGACACTTCGATGGAGAGGGACCATCTCACCATGACGCCAATAAAACTCTGTGCAGTGATACTAATGATTAAGCAACCCTTAGTGTCCACAATCATTACTGAAGCTTGGGTCTCAGAGGGTTCAGCATTTCCAATATGGCACCCGCCGACGATCAGCTACAGGAACAGATGAGTGACGTCACAGATACTACGTCCATTTTTTTACACAATCTATGGTCTCCTCACAGTCTTCCCTGCACGCCGATGTGCAGACATATTCGCTTTTCTCTTCTTGAAAATGATTCTCCTTCTTGATGTTTTTGTTCATCCTGATATGAGTCACTCTTCTTGGTTCGCACCAGTTGCATGATTTGAACATCAACACCTCCTTGGTGCAGAATTTTCACATCAGCTCACCTTGACTTCTTGCAGAAATGTAACTTGCAAGCAGGCAGGAAAATTCTGCACAAAGTCAGGGTTAAAATTTCTGCTTTTTGCGTTCACACATGCAGCGAAACCCTGAAAATTTCTGAAGTTTGATGCATGTGTGAATGCAGCTACAAATAGTCAACTCCACCTTTAATTGAATCATCCAACACTTAATGAACAGCAAAGACTGGAAGCAAGGAAAAGAGTATACATCTTCTTTCTTATCTGGTGACATTCCCACTTAAAGAGGACTTTAACTGAGACACTTTTAACAGGAACTCTGGCCTATCTTTTATTGGCAGCTAATATCATGTTCTGTGAAAGAGGGCGTGCACACCTAGGTGGGCCAAAAAAAAATAAGAGAAAGTAAAAGAAAGATTACATAAGGATATACAAAGGGACAGGGAAAGAGAAGGAGAGAGAGACCTAAGACACTTAGATGGAGAGGGACCATCTCACCATGACGCCAATAAAACTCTGTGCGGTGATACTAATGATTAAGCAACCCTTAGTGTCCACAATCATTACTGAAGCTTGGGTCGCAGAGGGTTCAGCATTTCCAATATGGCACCCAGCATTTCCAATATGGTACCCGCCGACGATCAGCTTCAGGAACAGATGGGTGACGTCACAGATACTACATCCATTTTTTTACACAGTCTATGGTCTCCTCACAGTCTTCCCTGCACGCCGATGTGCAGACATATTCGCTTTTCTCTTCTTGAAAATGATTCTCCTTCTTGATGTTTTTGTTCATCCTGATATGAGTCACTCTTCTTGGTTCGCACCAGTTGCATGATTTGAACATCAACACCTCCTTGGTGCAGAATTTTCACATCAGCTCACCTTGACTTCTTGCAGAAATGTAACTTGCAAGCTGGCAGGAAAATTCTGCACAAAGTCAGGGTTAAAATTTCTGCTTTTTGCGTTCACACATGCAGCGAAACCCTGAAAATTTCTGAAGTTTGATGCATGTGTGAATGCAGCTACAAATAGTCAACTCCACCTTTAATTGAATCCTCCAACACTTAATGAACAGCAAAGACTGGAAGCAAGGAAAAGAGTATACATCTTCTTTCTTATCTGGTGACATTCCCACTTAAAGAGGACTTTAACTCAGACACTTTTAACATGAACTTTGATATGAGCGAGGTTTTGAATGAAGGGGTGTGACTGTTAGCTTCTACAATAACATCTCAAAGGATCACATTTCCTTTTCTGTTATTGTTGGATGCATTAAACTGCTTCCTCCTGTTTAACCCGGCCTCTCTGACTCTATACATGTGCTCACATTCATGCACCATGTGGGAATACTTTCTAATAGATCTATTTTTGGTCCTTTATTTCCCCTGAAGCTAAACAGCTGCACTTATTATGTGCAATACAATACAAATCCAATAGGCCGGCTGCGCTGTGCAATTAGAGGCCATGATGATTATGTAATTCTATTATTCAGACGACCAAGCCAAGAGTTAACCTTAAGCCATTTGACATGAGCGGTCAGTGGAGCAACACACGTCACTCACAGTGTGTCACACATGTTGTGTTTTAAACGCTGACATGTGAAGTGTTTGTTCCCGTCAGAGTCTGAGGAGCGCCTTTCATTTTACTTTGTATTTATGGAGTCCCAGAGGAGCCGTCTCTGTCCCTTAAAAGCTTCTGTTGAAATTAAAAAACCTGCATCATCTCAAAGATCAGCCTGCTGTCGCCCTCTAGTGGATCCTGCATGTGTTGGTTCATGATAATCTGCCACAGGCGTCCTCCCCTCGCTACACTGAACATTAAATTGTCCAAACAGTCAAAATTTGCACAAAATTAAATTTGATTCATGCTTGAAAAAGTGCCAAAATACGCTCTGAGTGAGCAACATGATGAGAAGAGAGCGAGAGATGAAGGGAAAGAAAAATGGATTCAAGAAATTAAAATATTCCTCTCAGGGTTTAATTTGCATTTCTCTGTCAGAGAGTCAGGTGAAGTCAGGCGTACCTGATTTATAGTTAATGATTAATAATAAAGGTTTTAAAGGCAGAATAACATCACTGCATCCTCAGACACAAAATGAAGCAAAGTATTAAAAACTAAAATAACTCAACAAAATCAAAACAATTTAGCACTGGAACTTATTTATTATTTTAGGCATTCTACTGCAGAAAGAAAATACATCTACCTTTATAATTTCATCTGTCAACTTATTAGAATAATTTAATTACAAACTTACAGTGAAGTTAAAGCAGCAACATAGTGCAACAATATTTTGTTTCCAGTAAAAATACATCCACAAAGGTCTAGCTCTATTTTTACATTTGTGACACACTCTTCTGAATGATTTTAGACATTTTAATTTAAAAAACACATTATTTATGAAGGAAATCATTTAAAATACATATATAAAATAAAAACAATTGCTTAAAAAAATTAATTTACTTGAATATATCTATGAATAATAATGTGTATACACATTTAATCAAAAGTGTATTAAAAACTTTACGTAGTTTTTGAAGACATTAAAGCCAACTTTGTACTAATTTTATTGCTTCAATGTTTTTTTTTTATTATTATTCAACTCAGTTTTATTGGTATTTTTAGTGCATTTATTTTATCTTCAACATTTATCCGTAGCCTTTTTTATTTATATATTTTAACAAAGTTCTTAATCTTATTTTGATGCTTTAACTTATTTTAATTTAAAATATTTAATGGTTGTTGGTGTGTATTAGTCTCAACTTCAAAATCTATTTTGTTTTATAATATGTAATAGTTTCTTCCATCATTTTTTATTTCTGCTTTTTTCTTGTTTTTAGTAGCCGTAAAGCTCTTTGAATTGCATGTGATTTGTATGAAAGGTATATATAAATAAAGCTTAAAGCTGGGGTTGGTGTTCAGATTTAGATACACTTTTTGTCATACTGGTTAAAATGATCTTTATGTCCTGATGGTAATCAATACATGATGTGTTCCTAAAAAAAGAGTGAAAAAAAGCTGCTATCTACAGCCGGAGTAAACCTGAGAAAACACCAACCAATCACCGTTTTTTGGCTCCCCAAATTTAAACCAATCAAATCCCGTCCAGCCGTTCTGCCCTCCTCCTGCAGAGCGTACATTTCCCAGGCGTGCACTCCTCCGAGTCCCCGTCTCCTGCCTCTACTTCCCCTGACTCTATTTACTGCCCCTCTCGCTCCACCTCGGGCCTGTCCCCTCTGACCCGATGAGGTGCTTTGCTCAGGACTGTAGTCCGGATCAGAGTCTAAAAAGCTCTCACCAACAAGCAGAATAATTAATGACGTTCAGTAAGTCCTACAGAAAATATAGATTTATTGTAGCGTCCGTCCGGACCCTGTAGTGATGACGAGCCGATTCGTGAACACGTTGATCTTCAATAACCGGTCACTGTCGGCCGTTACCACGCCAACCAACAAAGCAACAATCAATGTTTGAATGAATGAAGAACTTCTCCTCTTGTCTCTCCTCTCTCCCACTCACACACTCTACACCTCTCCTGATGCCTTCACTGACTGTCAACACTGTAGGAATTAAGAACATCTACACTGAACAGGTTTAACAAACAGTAGAGCTGTTACAGTGTTATATATGTGTTATAACTTTCCTCCTGATATTGTGTCACCATGACAACTGGATAATGCTAGCATGACAGTTGTGAGTGCTAACAGCAGCCATGTTTGTTTGTGTTTTTAACTTTCACTATGAGAATGTTTTGGTGAGGACCGGTTTTGAATCAGTCACCAGGAGCTCCGAGGGAGGAGGGGAGGGGTTAGACGGAGCGGCAAACTCCGGTCTCAAACAATGAAGCCAATGCGGAAGTGATATAAACTGCAGTACATTGAAAATCCTCTTGAGGCTGGCTGCAAAAACACCGGAAACCACATAGACATGAATGGGAAAAAGACGATCTTTGCAGCATTAATAAACATGTTTACAGCCTGGTTCAAAAAACGGCTTGGCCCTACAACGCTAATCTCTCTATCGGCACACACTGTACGGGGGGTGAATTTTTTTCTAACGTGACGGTTCAGAAGATATTAAGATTATGAGTTTTGCCCAAATAAGGACATGACTGACGTGACTCCCGGTCAGGAACACACAGTCATTGGCTAAGAGACTCACACTACGTCACACTCTGCCTGGTTGAGTTCCGCATTACCAATATGGCTGCTGCCGTGGATTTGCTTCAAAACAGCTCTCAGGAACAGATGGGTGACATCACGGATACTACGTCCATATTTTATACAGTCTATGGGTTAGACGGAGTCATGAGGAAAAGCTACATTCATATTCATGCTGGTTTTCCGAGACTACCAACCCTAGCTTTAATTGATGGACTGATAATTGGACTTTTTGGAACCATGTGTGTTTCTCTCTTTTTATATGCAGATGTTTAATTGTAGTTTTCATTGTTTGACTCTGTTTTTACTGAGGTGAAAGCAGGTAATGTGAACAACTTTCAAGAAAATGTCCTTCCAGATACAATAAGGTGTATTAATCGTAGGGTATGATATGGTTTGTAGAATCAAGGTATAATCGTATTGTGCTTCATCTTATCAGAATACATTGTAACTTATAGTGTGTGTATCCAGGGCTGTGTGTGAGTGTCACCAAGAATGGAGAGAAAAACTAAAACAAAAGTTTGTGCAGAGTCAGAATTAAAATGATTGTATCGTCATTGTGTCATATTTTTATTCCTGGAGTGTTTGAGACGCTAGAGGAGGATTTATTTTGAAAACACAGTCCACCTGGGACGATGATGTAACAGGGACGAGCCAGAGCAAGCTCATGTAAACAAAAATAAACACAGACACAGTGGAATACTTTGTGTGTGTGTGTGTGTTTCCCAAAGTTACACACACTACCTCAACCTGCCCGTTAGGAGCCGAGTGTATTTGAAGTCTGCTGCTGTTCTAACATTTTTACATAATTAAGCAGCGGGTTATGTAAACACATCGTTAATTACATAATCCAGAACACAGAAATCAGCTGAGGAGCCGCTCCGCGCTGCCGCTCTGTCTCCCCTCATTAACCGGAGTGTGATGAACTGCAGAGTAAGAAGAGTCTGGAGGTTACACCATGTGATGGAATGAGATTTGCAAATGGGGCAGAAGTGCTCGGGGGATGAAGCGGAGCTGTGTTTGTACAGTAGTTAGTGTCGAGGACGGCCGACGGGCTGACCAGGAACTCCCAAACAACAGAAACAAGCTGCAAGTGTGTAATTACAGACATGAACGCTCAGGAGGAAGAATTAAGATTTAACAAGATGGAAGATTTGTCTTCATCAGCGTCCAGACCAGAGGAGGAGAGGGAACAGGGAACAGGAGAGGGAACAGGAGAGGGGACAGGAGAGGGAACAGGAGAGGGAACAGGAGAGGGGACAGGAAACAGGAGAGGGAACAGGAGAGGGAACAGGAGAGGGAACAGGAGAGGGAACAGGAGAGGGGACAGGAGAGGGAACAGGTGAGGGAACAGGAGAGGGGACAGGAGAGGGGACAGGAGAGGGAACAGGAGAGGGAACAGGAGAGGGAACAGGAGAGAGGACAGGAAACAGGAGAGGGAACAGGAGAGGGGACAGGAAACAAGAGAGGGAACAGGGAACAGGAGAGGGAACAGGAAACAGGAGAGGGAACAGGAGAGGGAACAGGAAACAGGAGAGGGAACAGGAGAGGGGACAGGAGAGGGAACAGGAGAGGGAACAGGAGAGGGAACAGGAGAGGGAACAGGAGAGGGGACAGGAGAGGGGACAGGAGAGGGAACAGGAGAGGGAACAGGAGAGGGGACAGGAAACAGGAGAGGGAACAGGAGAGGGGACAGGAAACAAGAGAGGGAACAGGGAACAGGAGAGGGAACAGGAAACAGGAGAGGGAACAGGAAACAGGAGAGGGAACAGGAGAGGGAACAGGAGAGTGAACAGGAGAGGGGACAGGAGAGGGAACAGGAGAGGGAGCATTAGAGGGACAGGAGAGGGAACAGGAAACAGGAGAGGGAACAGGAGAGGGACAGGAGAGGGAACAGGAAACAGGAGAGGGAACAGGAGAGGGACAGGAGAGGCAGCATTAGAGGGACAGGAGAGGGAACAGGAAACAGGAGAGGGACAGGAGAGGGGACAGGAGAGGGAACAGGAGAGGGGACAGGAAACAGGAGAGGGGACAGGAGAGGGAACAGGAGAGGGGACAGGAGAGGGGACAGGAGAGGGGCAGGTGAGGGAACAGGAGAGGGGACAGGAGAGGGGATAGGAGAGGGGACAGGAGAGGGGACAGGAGAGGGGACAGGAGAGGGAACAGGAGAGGGAACAGGAGAGGGGACAGGAGAGGGAACAGGAGAGGGGACAGGAGAGGGGACAGGAGAGGGGACAGGAGAGGGAACAGGAGAGGGGACAGGACAGGGAACAGGAGAGGGGACAGGAGAGGGAACAGGAGAGGGGACAGGACAGGGAACAGGAGAGGGAACAGGAGAGGGACAGGAGAGGGAACAGGAGAGGGGACAGGAGAGGGAGCATTAGAGGGACAGGAGAGGGAACAGGATAGGGAACAGGAGAGGGAACAGGAGAGGGAAAGGAGAGGGGACAGGAGAGGTCACTGTCTTTGAGGTTTTTATGGTGTTTTATCACGGTTACTTCCATTCCTGTGATGTTATATTTGAGGGATGGAAAGCCTCTCTATCTCACACACATGTATCAATATCTGTTAGAGTGACGGGTTAGACCGGCAGACATGTTTTAATGACGGATGAAGGAGGGAGAGGGAAACAGGGGGAGGAGAGGGAATGACAAACAACGGATAAATGCCAAATTCATGACCACACATGCTGAGAGCTTAAGGTCAGAGATGTGCAGATACTGTGTGTGTGTGTGTGTGTGTGTGTGTGTGTGTGTGTGTGTGTGTGTGTGTGTGTGTGTGTGTGTGTGTGTGTGTGTGAGTGACTTCCCTGCACACACACACACACACACACACACGTCTGTGTTCAGTAATGTCATTTATCACCGTGGGTACGAAGGCCCTCCACAGAAAACGTCCAGATGCTGCTTGTTCCCTCTGTTTGCACAAATGCCTGGAAGTGTGTGTGTCTGTGTTTGTGTGTTTGTGTGTTTATATGTGTGTGTCTCCTGCAGGGATGTCATAACCCGTCGACTTGTATCTGCGACGTTGGCATGGAACGAGCTCGTGCAGCAGTTTGGCTAAAGGCTCGGTCTGGTTGGGAGTGTGTTGGGAACTTCAAACTCTCAGACGGAGACGATAAAAATGTCACGAGAGGAAGAAACGAGCCGGACTCAAACACAGAGAGATGTTTGAGCTGCTCCTGGTGCTTCAAACTTGAGTCCTGATACTCAAAAGAAACTAAAACCTATCACACCTTTCTTAACACCCCTGTTGTGCAAATATTAGGAGCTGTTTTTATGAGTTGAACACCTATCTTTATATCTCGTCTTCACTGTGCTGAGAGGATAAAATCAAGACAGTGAAGTCAGATCGATCAGGTATTGTAATTTTGGTACGGTTTTCTTTCCCAGGTTGGAAATACTCATAAAAACATGGCTGGAGAAGCGACTACAGCTACCTGATGCCTCATTTAGAAAGATTAAGAAGCATGTTATACTAAAAATATGCAAAATAATCCTCTTATTTATGGAGAAATGATCTAAACTGATGTTAAAGTGGGATATAAAATAATAAAACAAAGGCAAATAAGGAAGACAGTCGATGCTCTGTCATCCCTAGTTTTCAGTCGTCCTTCAGGAGCACATAAAAGACTTCTACCTGAGTATCTGAGGCTGTGTACTCCTTTGTATGAGACCAAGAGGTCAGATACATGTTGCATGTTGAAAGAGGCAATGAGCATCCACCAAGGTCAGGAGTTAGAAGATGCTGGGAGTGAGTGTAAAGGAGGCTGTTGGTGGAGTCAGGTGAAGAAGCTTTCTTTAAAGGATGCTTAGATGGTAAAAACAGGACTGCACATCTTTGTATCTGAACATCTTAATCTGTTAAGATCCTAAAAAATATTTAAGTATTTTAAATTTAACTAGTACATCCTTGGAATTCTGAGTAAGCATGTTTTATGCTCAGTGCAGCGTGTTAACATTTATTGCTTCCCTCTGAACGCAGGCAGATAAATCCTGAGGAATAAAACGCACCGCTTGTTTTAATTTGCTGCACGTCTGTCTCTACATATCCGTACAAATCTGATCATGGTTGTGTTTATGCCTCAATATAAAACATTGAATATGTGTGATATATTCTTTGACTAGTTTTTATAATGCATGCAGTAAATGTTGTTTTGGTTGCATGCATGCTGTGGATTCAGGTTTCAGTCGTCTCTCTGTGCAGCTTCTCTTCATGTCGTTTAGTTTTGGAGGTTTCCTGCTCTATATGACGCCCGATGACACGTTTGCAGGCTGTCAAGCAGAATAACAGCCGACCAATTATCCTCACTGCAGGCCTCCAGCTCAGAGACACTGATGATAAAACATACTGCACTCAACCAAATGACTCATCAAAGACTGGAGGACTTCCCGGACCTGACGGAGGAACACTGTTTCCGACAAGATGAAGAGAGATCCAACAGATCCAGAAGAGATGTGATAAAATGATATCATCCCTCAGGTGTCTGGTCTCTCCCTTCTCCTCCTAAATTTGGTTACCCTCATTAAGCTCTGAGCTGCCGTCAGCTTCATTGGATCTCGTCCTGTGAGGCTAACAGGATTAGGATGAACTGACACTGATCCCTGAAGGTGGTCAGGTGACGTTTAACCAAATTACAAACAAAACAAACAAAAAAGAAAAGAAAGATTAGACAGGGTTCCAGAGATCATTTTCCAGGACATTTCAAGGACATTTTCAGTGATGATCAAGCTGGTTTGACAGTCTAGATTTAGTTCCTAATTTAGTTCCTAAATAGTCTAATATGTTCCTCTCAGTGGGAGTCTACACTGAAGACATGCAGTCTATCGCTATGGATGAAATCATCTCTTACATGATTAAAAATGATGGCAAATTGATGCAACCGCAGATGTACAGCACTTCACTTTATTAGTGCAACCAAGCAACAATGATGGGCAACTCTCATCTCAGCTTTCTCTTTTCTCAAAAAATATATAATTAGCTAAGAAAAAAACAAAAGAGCCAGCAAAGGACTCTGGAAGCTGCCTTACTGAAATAAAGGAATAATAATAATAATCAGAGGATCAGTGCCCCCCATCCAGGACTTGTACCGGTCCCGGGCCAGGAAACGGGCAGGTAGCATCACCGCTGACCCCTCACACCCTGGTCACTAGTGATGTGTCGGTCGCGAACGATCCGGCTCTAAGAGCCGGCTCTTTGAAGTGAACGACGGGGGCCGGCTCCTGACTGGGAGCCGTTTTTGTTTTTTTTTCTCGTCTTTTTCTGTGAAAGCCTCACGTGATTGGTCAAGACATGGTGGCGTCTTGACCAATCACGTGTCTACATTGAGCAGAACAGGGAGGGGACAGTCTATGGGAGGGAAGGGGTCAGAGACACAGACAGCACAGTGAGCAGCAACAGGAGGAAGGCGAGAGGGAGAACGTGCGCGACAGAGAGAACGCACTGGAAAGGTGAGAAAACGAGTGACTGCAGAAAACACAGTAAACTTTAGACACATTTAAAAGGCATAGACTGTTCAACGGCAGAGGGAAGACTGTGCAAGGTGAAAGTGTCATCAATCAGGGTCCACAAAAAACCTGCAAAGGCACATTAGAAGTGTCTGTGAAGGTTCTCAGTCATCCAGGTCATGGACATTAGAACTGTTTATCCATCAGTGCAATAAGTGAAGAATAAAGACAGTGAAGGGAACCTGCTGATAATGAAGGTGTTTAAAAGTTTATAAATAATAAACATACAATCAGAGACTGGACCTTTTTGTCTAATTGAGATGAGTCTTGTATTTGTACTTTATAATTTAATTTCTGTAACACTCTGCTCCATGTTGAGAATATAAATAAAGCCTTTTAAATGATGCACATTTCATATAATGTATGTTTTTTACATTAGTAATTCATTTTACATATAATTTTACATTATTTTAGGTAATACATTCATTCAAACAAGAAAAAATCTGAGGAGCCACTTGGGAGCCGAAAGAGCCGGCTCTTTGTAGTGAGCCGAGCCAAAAGAACCGGCTCTCTAAAAAGAGCCGGAATTCCCATCACTACTGGTCACAAATTCTTCAAACTCCTCCCCTCCTGCAGGCGCTACAGATCGCTGTGCGCCAAAACAACCCGCCATAAGAACAGTTTCTTCCCCCAGGCTGTCACTCTGATGAACACTAAACCATAACAGTGTCATACCTGTCAGATAAATACTCTCTGTAAATATACATGTAGATACACAACGCAACAATTCTCAAAGCAGAATTCCATATTTCTATTTTTTGTATTATTTAACTTCTAATTTTATAATGTAAAAACTACCTCTGCAACTCACCACTGCACTTTATCATATTATTTTAGCCTGTACATATTAGTCAAGCCTATTTGTTGTTTCTTTGTATTTATAGCTGATGTTATTGTTATTATATTTTTATTTTATTTTTTATTGTAGTTCTTATTCTTATTCTTATTCTGCCTTGTACAAAGAGAGCACAGTTTACTGAAGTCAAATTCCTTGTGTGTTCAAGCATACTTGGCGAATAAAGCTGATTCTGATTCTGATTCTGATTAATGACCTAAATAGATCTGAATGACAAAAATGGCCACAAATGTTGAATGGGGATGTGTTTTTTTAACCTTGTTAGATCGCACACAGTCATATTGGAATGATTTTCCAGGACATTTGACTTTTTCTCCCATTTTCCAGGTGTTTTCCAGTACTGGAGAACTGGTCAACTGTTTTCCAGTGTTTCCAGGACGCGTGGGAACCCTGTTAGATTATTCACAAAGAAGAGAGGCGGGTCTTACTTGAGTGCTCGTTGCTTTCAGAGGAGGGATGCATGATGTTGGATTTTTGATGATATCTGATACGTTGATATTTTCAAACTCACAGTTTTCCTGACACTTATTTGAGTCTTAGTTATGTTGAATGACTGAGAGAGAGGGTGCATTTCAGAAGCTGTTGTGCGGTTCAGGATGATGCTTCTTCAGATGTTGTTTTGCTCCTCTTTGCATCACCAGCTTTTCAAACTGACGTTATTTTGTATATTTCTGAAACTTCAAAATGCTTCCCTACAGCCGACATGTTGAAGCACATTATTGGTGTATAAGCTGTTATCATGTGCAAGATTAATGCGTCACTTTATCGGCCGTACATGTTGAAATTTTCATCTCCGCCGATAAGAAACTCACGATACTCATTGTCGTGGAATTTTCATAGTCTTATATACATGTATATAAGAATGTTTAACTATTGTATTCTTTCAGTCTAAATGTCATGTTCAGAGTAGCTTTTTTCCTATGTCGTCTGTGACGGGCGAGATCGTGTCAGGGTAGTAGTCAAGGTCTCTCCCCCTGCTCCTGTCTTTATCTGTGTGTTATGGCCGACTTACTGTCTCCAGAACTAGAGCACAGGTCTTCTTCCTACTTGTTGTGTTCCTATTGTCCAAACATGGTTATCTAACTTTAGTGTCGTCTTCAGAGGGAATAAATACCATGCCAAGGGTTTTGTCTGGCAGAACTGACTTGGCATTGCACTGTACTCTCCTGCCTGTGTACTGTTATGTTATTTCTCCTTGATCAAGTTCTACATAAACTATTTCAACGTAAGCCGTCAGAGTCTCCTGAGTCTTCTGTGTCCAGTGTCCAGTTTGTTGCTGAATTCCATCACACTCATGATTCTGTTTTTATGCCCCTAAACTGTGAACCCTGGGCCTCTGGACACCAAAACAGCAAGCTCTCTGGATGTTTTTTGAAGTAAACTTACATTATTACCATTATAAGAATTATTTTGCATCATTTTTATTTTTATTTTATTCTATTTTATTGTTATTTGTAGACTTACTTTTCATCTCTTACATGATATCCTTTTAAAAATGACTTGACCTGCAGAATTTTAATGGTGGAACTTAAACAGCAGAGGCTTGACATTTTAAGTGGTATTAACATCCAAACTTAAAGGTGACATATCATGCAAAATTGCCTTTTTAATGGTTCTTTACCTGAAATCTGTGTCCCTGTCTACAAACCCCCCGAGAATGAAAAAAATCCATTCTGCCCCTGTTCTGATTTCTCCACCTTTCTGTAAATGTGTGTGAAACGAGCCGTTTCAGACTTCAGTGTTTTTGTTACGTAACAACAATATCCGGTCTGTCACGGAGTCAGAGCTCGGAGCTTGTTCAGCCCATAGACTGTATAAAATAATACTCAACCCCTCCTCCGTTTTTCATTCCCTGCACACATGTGTGCTAACAAGGAGCTTAGGAGGGAGGCATGCTAGTTGTAGGCTGTCTTAATAAACACAAAGGTCGGTTTTACTCCCCACGTCTGCAGATTTGAAGATCTAGTGGATGATTTTTATTTATCATGGATAAGTGCTAGCGCTAGTTAGCATAGCCACATAGCTACATGTTCGTAGCTGTGTACCAAGACACACGTCGACATGCTGACAAATAAAACAACAAGAAACACTAAATCTGTGACCAATGGTTCAGAAAGGTCCTGCTGCAGGCGCCTCTCCGTCAGGATCAGATTCAGAGGATTGAAGTAACGTGATCTCTGAGCAGCCGTGTATTTTCAGCCAACATGTAAACATTAGATCAACGTGCTGGACAGCCGATGCACATCCACTTCCTGAGGGGGCGTGGTCAGAGAGAAAACAGAGTGTTCTGAGGAGGACTGAAAAAGAGGGTTTTTCAGGCAGACCAAAATCTGATTTCAAAGTGTTTTTTTGAGCATAAACTTTAAAGACATGTTTTGGGGACCTCTTAGACCAATATATGTTGATGAAAAAAGCGTGATATGTCAACTTTAAGAGTATCAGTTAAAGTTACTCCAACTATTATAAGCCCACTGTGTCAACCATTGCATGCACCTATAAGCCGACTTCCACTTGCACAGTTTTGCATCTCTATTTCAGCTGCCACTTTCATTTCTTGCAGTATTTCTTCTACTTCAAAATGTACATGCACAATGCAAGAACAAGCAGACTTTTCCCATTCTTATTTTTTGTGATCTTGCTGAACTCAGACATCAAGTCTTTTGCAGGAGCTCTTGATCTTCAACGTGGCATCCAACAGATTCTTAAGACAGTGTTTTGTTTGTTCCAGATCCACATACAGAGCAAATGCATCCAGAATCGAATGAATCTTTTGCTAAATCTAGATTTTTCTCTCAGCCTGTAAAAACTGAAGAAACCACTTTCTGTTTTGAGCGCTGAAATCTGAGGATCCTGCAAGACGGTAAGAAACACAGCAAAGATAATGTGTCTTAATGCGGCATGTGTTGCCATTTATTGTTATTGAGTTTAGTTAACAATGTTAACTGCATCGAAAGTCATACAATAAACCTCTTAAGCTTTGTGAGAGGTCCCTCCCTGTGTCACAGAGAGAAAGCTGTAGGAATATACATACAGTATATCTTATTGGCAAGTAGATATGTTTTAGTAAGTACATTCTCCTCTACCAGGTACTCATGTTCAATATACATGTTAAAAAATATAGTTTGTTTGCATTGCGATCACCGTGTTGTCCTTTTTTTGTTCAGGATGAAATTATTCACATTAAAGTGTTACAGGTTCTTGAATGGCGGTGGAACTAAAGAGCACTGTGTCGTTTTATTAATAGCTATCACATACACATAGGCATATGCATAGAAGGCACATCTATGCATCTAAATTGCTTACATGGTTAATGGAAAGCAGTTTTATCATCAGGGAAGAAAACATAAAGAGAAAGAATATAAGACACACACACACATCCCCGCGCGCGCACACACACGACACAAAAGACCACAAACAGGCACTCCACGAAACTGTAGACGAGTTCGAACTCATCCGTTTGATGATAAAACTGCATACAGTACAACAAAGTACAGAAGATCTCAGAACTCAGTCAATGGATGGCGTTCACCCGGGAGGAGACCAATCAAAGAACACTTGCTGTGAAGCAGCAGCCGGGTTTTTAAGAGTCCACCGGTGTGGAGGAAGCAGCCTCCGAAAACTAAACAAAACAAAAAACACTGATTTGATGATTTTCTAAAAAGAGAGAGAAGCTTTTCAATCCTGGATCAGTGGTTGTTTATGAATGTCCCTCAAGGCAAAGAGGAGAGACACTTCTTCCTGTTTCTCTGTAGATTCTGAGTCAGCGTTCCTGCAATAACTTCAGTCGTGATACTGCAGCTCCTCAAGGCGAAGTGATGGTAAGCAAATGTGCAGAAGATGGAAAGGCGTCATGAAAGAAAAACACTCAGGCCGCACGTTTTCAAACGAGCGTTCAAAACGGATCCAAAGCTTTGGACTCAATACTGCAGATGGATGTGATGAAGTTCAAGGAAACGTTTGACAATCAGGGAAATTTGCTTCCTAACCAGAAGTGAGATGAAAAGATCGTGACCACTGACTCGTGACACAACTAGCTTAGCTTAGCATAAAGACTCAAAACAAAAAATTTAAAAAGCTAGCCTTGCTGTTTGACAGGGACCAAACTTCCAGATCACAACTTTCTATGAGCTTTGATTTTCACACTCTAGCTAGCTATTTTCCATTTTTATGCTAAGCTAGGCTAATTGGCTTCATATTTAGCATGAAGTCATAGCATTGGTGGAAGATGTCAATGCAAAGTATCTCCTGGAGTCTTGCAGCAACATTTGGGAAGAACAAGGCTAGCTTTTCAGACCTGTTTCCAAGTCTCTATGCTAAGCTAAGCTAAATGGCTTCTGTTTGTCGCTTCATAGTTAGCATTAACACATGAGTGTGGTTTTAGTCTGTCAGGGAAATTTCTTGGCAAAACTATTACTAGGTCAAAGTAGAGTAGCTCCCAGAGTCTTACAGTAACAAGGCTAGCTGTTACCAGTCTTAATGCTAAGCTAGGCTGATTGGCACTGGTTTTAGCTTCATACTTAGCATAAAGCCTTCAGAATGATATTTGTCAAAACTGTTAACATGACAAAGTGAAGCTAGTCCCAGAGTCTTGTTGTAACTTAGGCTACCTGTTTCAACCCGTTTCCAGTCTTTAAGCTAAGCTAGGCTAGGCTAGGCTAGGCTAGTTAGCTTCTCGTCGTACGTTCATATTCAGCACGAGGACATGAATGAGGTATTTTTCTCTTTCTTAAAGGCACATCTGCCCAAACGTTTCACATATCAACAAAAAGTAATTACTAAGGTGTTATAACTCTGGCGAGACTAGTTGTGCTAAGCTAGGCTAACTGACTCCTAGCTAACAAAAAACATTGAGTTGTGTCATAGGCTTCGATAAAAAGCAGATTTTCTACCAGCATGTTAATGGGCATTACACTTGGACAGAGCCAGGCTTGCATCTTCCTTTTTTTTTAACTCTCAATGCTAAGCTAAGCTAAGCTAACCAGCTTCGGCTTCCCTTTTCCAACACTTTCTGCCAAGCTAGGCTAATCAGCTGCTCGTAGTAGCTTCATATTTAGCACACGGACATTAATCTCCTTATTGAAAGGCATATTCTCCCTCCAAACTTGACTTTTACCCTGTTTTAATGCTAAGCTAGGCTAATCAACTGAAGGTAACAGTTTCATATTTAGCATTTTTCTGTTTCTGTACACGTTAAAGCTATACGCTCGCTGTTTTCACCTGTTTTTCAGTCCTTATCAAAGCTAGGCTAACCAGCTACCTTCATAATTAGCATACAAACATGACGGAGGTATTAATCTCTTTATTGTAAGGCAGATGTTGTAGCTACTAGCGAGTCAAGTTGTGCCTTAACAGGGAGATACATGCAGGGACTATTTCTTGACCCAGAAACAGAGACCGAGCTGATCTTTTTTGTTGTTTTCAGAATTTACATTGAGCTAACGTAATCGGCTTTTTTAACGATCTTGAGAAGACGAGGCTAGCTGTAAACTTCGTATATGGATGTGTCAAAGTTTGGTTTATAGGTAGTTTCGTTCAGCGAGTATGTCTCGGATTACAGTCGTGACTTCCTCGAGTCTTGCGTTCACGTTCTGCGATCACCCTTATTTATGCTAAGCTAGGCTAATGTAGCATCGTAAAGATAATGAGAATACGAGGCTAGCTGTAAACTTTTTAAATGGATGAGTCAAAGTTTGGTTTGTAGGTAGTTTCATTCCACGAATGCATCTCGGATTACAGTCGTGACTTCCTTGAGTCTTGCGGTTTCTTTTTGCTATGACCGTTATTTATGCTAAGCTAGGCTAACATAGCTTCGTAACGATCTTGAGAAGACGAGGCTAGCTGTAAACTTCGTATATGGATGTGTCAAAGTTTGGTTTACAGGTAGTTTCGTTCTGCGAATATGTCTCGGATTACAGTCGTGACTTCCTCAAGTCTTGCGTTTACTTTTGGCGATCACCGCTACTTATGCTAAGCTAGGCTAATGTAGCTTTGTAATGATCTTGAGAAGACGAAACTAGCTGTAAACCTATTAAACGGATTTGTCAAAGTTTGGTTTATAGGTAGTTCTGTTCGGCGAGTCTTGCGTTTACTTTTGCAATCACCGTTACTTATGCTAAGCTAGGCTAACATAGCTTCGTAACGATCTTGAGAAGACGAGGCTAGCTGTAAACTTCGTATATGGATGTGTCAAAGTATGGTTTACAGGTAGTTTCGTTCGGCAAATATGTCTCGGATTACAGTCGTGACTTCCTCAAGTCTTGCGTTTACTTTTGGCGATCACCGTTACTTATGCTAAGCTAGGCTAATGTAGCTTCGTAATGATCTTGAGAAGACGAAACTAGCTGTAAACCTATTAAACGGATGTGTCAAAGTTTGGTTTATAGGTAGTTCTGTTCGGCAAATCTTGCGTTTACTTTTGGCGATCACCGTTATTTATGCTAACCTAGGCTAACATAGCTTCGTAACGATCTTGAGAAGACGAGGCTAGCTGTAAACTTCGTATATGGATGTGTCAAAGTTTGGTTTACAGGTAGTTTCGTTTGGCGAATGCATCTCGGATTACAGTCGTGACTTCCTCAAGTCTTGCGTTTACTTTTGGCGATCACCATTCTTCATGCTAAGCTAGGCTAATCGACTTCCTGTTTTAGCTAGCAGACTTTACACTTCTTCTAACCTGAATGCGCAAATTTCCCAAGGTGTCAAACTTTCCCTTTGGATGTTTTAGTTTGATTAACGTTGAAACCCGTTTACGTTAGTGTGTATGTGAGCGTGTCTGAATCCAGCCGACTCTGAACAGGGTCGACAATCTCCAACCACAACAACGACTCTCTCTCTCTCTATATTGCCAGAGCTGGGAAATGTGATTGCTTTTTAAAACAGTGACTCTTAAAATTAAGTACGTGGTGCACAGAAAAGTTAATGGCAATACACAAAAGGCATTAAAGGAAAGAAAGAATGACAGAAAAAGTAATATGCACTTAAAAAAAAACTTAAAAAACAAAGTTTTTTTGGCAGCCGTGCGTCTGTGGCGGCGCCTGCAACTGAGATACACAACAGACTCCCCTGAAATCTTAACGTAGAAGTGCAGGCGTACTGGACTCCTCTCCGAACCCCCCCGGATTAGATTATTACGTTCAATCCACCAGGCGAATCAAGGCTTGACTGTAGCTGTCGATGCTGCTAAATAAAAGTGCAGCAGTAAGGGCATTCGGCTTGAGCTCAGGAATGGTTAACAGACAAACACTGACAAGTTAATTCACACGCCGAATATCCTGAAGTATCTCTACGAGGCCATCCAGGCACCAAAAAAAGTAAGGAATTCATGTTTTAAGTTTACAAATCATCAGTAAATATGGTATTACACTACAATGCCAATAGTTCTTCATTCAGAAACATTATTCTATATAACACAGTGAAAACTAGGCAATAACCACGGGAAGCTTGCCCCACCTCCGTCCACAAATAAGGTCTCGTCTCCCTCCGCTCTCACGGCCGATCAGAGACTTTTAAATGGCTGAAATAATGTGGATTAAATCATTCGTGTTTTGGCACAGGCCTTTTTTCGCGTCTACAAACAATCTACATAATCATCCTTTGGTTAATAAAAAAAAGAAATAGAAAAAAAATGAGAGATGAGCAAAAAAGTTAGCTTCTCTGTCCCTCCGAGGAGAGCGCTCGCCGTCCGCAGCCCTTGTTGGGATGAGATTAACAAACCGAACGTGTGGTTTAAGATTGAAACGGGTTTAGTGTGTTAGCTTCTCAAAAAGGCTCTTCTGACGATCACAGTGGTTTAAAGAATTCATCTAGAGGGCGAACGAGTGGGTGCAGAAGGACCCTGGAGTCTGGTCTCTCTCTCTCAGTTTTTTGTGGGGGGGGGGGTAAGGGGGTTATTTGTGTGTTTTTTTCCATTGATCCATGTCATTACGGTCAAGTCTCAGGCGTCAAGGTGTGGCTGGCAAAAACTGTCAGGTATCAAGATCCTGAAGGAGACACAAAGAAGAATTCATAACACCTTAAACACAAAAAAAATATTTGTTTTGTTCATTTTTTTAATCTGTATTTTTGCATTTTTTAAACATTTCTTCTGTTGTGAGTTTTCTGTGATTTCTTTCCAAAATCAGTCCTTCTCTTTGTGTTTTTGCATGTTTGTTGTTGTTTTTGTGCGACTTGTGTGGATGCTTGTGTGTTCCTGTTATAGACTCATACATGTGCTCGTATGAACGACACAGAGATGATAATATTTGTATCTTAAAGCTCCTGTGAGGAGTTTTAGGCTGCTCAAATCACTGCTGTGGGGGTAGGTGTCAGACGGAGACAGTTGACTTAATTTTTCATGGCAAAGATTCCCAGTGAGAGATAGGTTTGACCTTTAAAAGAAAGCAGGATGTGGGGCGCTGGTGGCCTAGAGGTCTAAGCGCCCCACATGCCGAGGCTACAGTCCTCATCGCAGGGGTCGCCGGTTCGATTCCCGGCCGGTCGACCATCTCCTGCACGTCTTCCCCCCACTCTCTACTCCCCACATTTCCTGTCTATCTTCATCTGTCCTATCCAATAAAGGCAAAAAAATATATATATATATATAAAAGAAAGCAGGATGAGACACTACTTTCACGTACTGTGGTGTCCACAGGGGGCGCCAAAGTCAACACACTCAACGTTCCTCACTGGAGCTTTAATCATGTGTCGTATTTAACATTTGTGTGAGCTCATCTGAGGATATTTTAAACATGTTTTTAAGCTTTTCCTTCCTGTTTTCTCTGTTTGTGTTTATTTTAATCTTCTGAAAAGAAAACTGAGTTTATGTTTCTGTGAAATGTGCTCCACAAATCAAACTGAATTAAATTGTGACAACCTCAGATTCTTCTTCTACATAACTCAATCAGTCTATTCCTCACATACGCACAATATTTATATTTGTATTTTTATATGTATTATTGTCGGCTTCCTTTTTTCTAATTGTGTGTTCTTATTGTGGCTTTAAACGGGACCTGAAAATCAAAATTGTCTTCCATCTCATGCAACAGCTTGTGTTGGTATGACAATAAAAAACCTTGAATCCTTGAATCCTTCTTCTGCAGAAAGAATCTGGTATTTAACTTCAAAGTGTCATCAACATAACCAAGCTTTTATCTGAATCTTCACTAAACTTTGTTTTATGTGAGGTGCAGAAGTGTTCCATCCTCATGATGTGTTTTAAACACACTTAAAATGCAGGATTACAAACATCTGCACAGTGATATTTCAAGAAACTACCATGTAATACGTGTAGATCTACAGCTTTGTGTACAACCATTTTTTAAAAATCACTGCATTTGATAGAGACAGCATCTAATCTTCAACTTTTTTAACTTGAATGAAGCTTGGGCACCGCAGGGGTGACAACAACGGCTCATGACTGACAGCAGAACATTTTGAGATAGTGAAGCAGTGAGGCCCAATCATGGAGCCATAAATCTCTGATTAACTTAAGACTCCCTGCACATGTTTCACATCTAGTTTAACATGTGGGAACATTTTGCAGGAAGGATTTGGTGTCAGTGTAGCACCAAAGAGGAAGAATAGAAGCAACTGAAATGTTTGAACAGGTACAATCTGTCTCAGGTAACTCATAGTTTCTTATTTATTCTGTTGACCACTGGAGGGCAGCAGTCAGGTGTTGTGCAGGTAGGTTTTGTGGATGTCTTTTTTCATGTCTGCAGACGTTTTCAGGTGGAAATACGGCAAAGTTTTAGAACCAGAGCAGAAACATGTTTTGCAAAGCTCTCCAAAGTGCTAATTTAGAAGAAATGTTAAAGAAGTCAGCTCGTTAAAAGTCCTTTAATAACTTTTAATCTGTGCAAAGATGTCTAGAAAGTCTAGTCTCTCATATCAGGAGCGTGTTAAGCCTGATATGTCTGTGAGTAATCTGTTGTAGTTATCTTAATTTAAACCCCTTGATGTCTTTAATCGTGTCCATTCCTTGTGTTTTCTTCTCCTTCCCTTACCTGGAAGTGATGGAGCGCTGGGGTCAAAGGTGAATCTCATCTGTAGCTCTTCTGCTGCTGCATCAGTCCGACGTTCTCGTACACTCTGGAGCTGTCATCCCTCATCCTAACGGCACATTAAAAACACTTTCATCAAAAACTACAAACATGGCTCCTTTAAGGGATGAATGTAGTGAAGAGCTCGGTGGCCATGTTTGTGACGGCAGCTTGACTCACTCTGTGCAGGTGGGAGTAGGAATAGGAGTGCAAGGAGGCAAAGGGCTCTGCTCTCCTCCGGTCAGGTCGGACAAAGAGTACTTAATGTTGGTGTACTCGCGTCCCTTAATCTTACTCTTCTGTGGAGACGGAGGGAAACAGGGAGGTTAGAGACAGGAGCAGGAGAGAAGAGGAGGAGAAGTTAAAGAGGGTCTGCTGCACACCTGTTCCTCCTCTATGCGTCTCTGCAGTGTTTCTATGTAATGCTGCACAGCCATGTAGATGAACCTGTACTGCGCCTCCGTCTGCACCATCCCAGAGCGCTGAGATCGCACCATCTGGATGGTCTTTGGCACGTCGATGTCGCAGTCCACACCTGCACCGTGGAGAGAGTCATTTACACTGATGCACCTTAATACTGCAACATGAGGTCAACTACTCAAATGTCTGACTCTTATCTGAGTCTTCATCATTTAAACAAAACAATGGAAATGCTCAAAATCTTCCCCCTGCTCCCTCTCTGACATACATCCCCTCTGTTTGCACATTTGTGTGCAGAGAGAGTTCTTAGATCCTCCAGCAGCCAGTCTGAACTGATGTTAGCTTACTAACCAGGTGTAACACTGTTTATCGCTCACTATGGGAGACGCTCTGTCAATTAAAGTCTGTTTTTGTGGCCCACACATACAACACTACTTTATCAAGATAATGATACAACAGCTACTGTAGCTAGTTCCTTTTAAATTTATATTATCTTCATCATTATTATCATTATATTTATTATATCTAATATAATTATAGTACTTAATATTATTATATTTATTATTATTTTGTATAAGTATTGGTATTATTATTCTATTATCATCATTGTTATTATATATTTTTCATTTTACTATTATCGTTATTATATAATTATAATTTACTATTATTATATTTATGTATTATTATAATATAATTATTATTATTATATTTGTCATTTATTATTACAAATTAATTTATTATCATATTTGTTATTTAACTATTGTTATTATCATATTATAATAATTTATTATTATCCATCCATTTTCTTCTGCTTATCCGGGGTCGGGTCACGGGGGTAGCAGTCCAAGCAAATTGACCCAGACATCCCTCTCCCCGGCGACACTTTCCAGCTCCTCCTGGGGAATCCCGAGGCGTTCCCAGACCAGGCGGGAGATATAATCCCTCCACCGCGTTCTGGGTCTACCCCGGGGCCTTCTCCCAGTTGGACGTGCCCGGAACACCTCTAAAGGGAGGCGTCCGGGAGGCATCCTTATCAGATGCCCGAACCACCTCAGCTGACTCCTTTCGACGCGGAGGAGCAGCGGCTCTACTCCGAGCTCCCTCCGGATGTCCGAGCTCCTGACCCTATCTCTAAGGCCGAGCCCAGACACCCTTCGCAGGAAACTCATTTCAGCCGCTTGTATCCGCGATCTTATCCTTTCGGTCATGACCCACAGCTCATGACCACAGGTGAGGGTTGGAACGTAGACCGACTGGTAAATCGAAAGCTTTACCTTCCGGCTCAGCTCCCATTTTACCCCCACTTGCGAACAAGACCCCGAGATACTTAAACTCCCCCACTTAGAGCAAAGTCTAACTCCCCACCGAGAGACACCAATCCACCGTTTTCCAGCAGAGAACCATGGCCTCAGACTTGGAGGTGCTAACTCTCATCCCGGCCTTATTATTATTATTATATTTGTTATTTGTTATTTATTATTATTATTATTATCATATTTGTTATTAAACTATTATTATTATATTATAATAATTCATTATTATTATATTTATTATTTTACTATTTTTGTGACAGTATTATAATTTATTATTATTGTGTTATTTATTATCATCATTATTGTATCTATTAGCATTATTATAAATTAATTTATTATAAATATTATTATTATGTTTGTTTTTATTACAGTTATTATTTTTTCTTATTATGGGTATTATTATTACAATTATTATTCTTATTATTTATTTATTTATTTATTTATTATTATTATTTATTATAAATATTTCATAATTTGTAAACAAACGTCCGACCAGCTGGATTATAGTCTCAAATATTACTGATACCTGGTACAGTTAAGTCTATAAAGAAGCTGCATGAAGGATTGAACCACAAGCTGTACGTAACATCATAACAGCAGGTAATGTAACAAAAGCTCTGATGTCTAAAAACAAAGACCCACCTTTTTCTCTGATCACATCTATCAGTATGTCGATCACTATAAACGTTCCTGTCCGCCCGATCCCTGCACTGAAACACAGAGAGAAGAAGAAGAGAGTTAGATATCTTAAAGTTTCCTCTGTTCCCAAAGTTCAGAGCCTGTTTGATGATTTAAAGCGTCTTCATGTGTGCCTCGTGTTTACCTGCAGTGTACCGCTATAGGTCCAGCGTCCAGGATGCTCTCCTGCTTCAGGTTCACCTCCTCCAGGAAGTCCAGCACACCGCCGGGGTCAGTGGGGACGCCGTGGTCCGGCCAGGCTCTGAAGTGGTACTGCCACACGGTGCGTTCTGTGTTTCCCTAAAACACACACAAGAAGACGTTTAACATAAAGTGTGAGACAGAAAGAAAGCTGCCTGCTGCTTCTTTATATTTCGGTCAGTGTTGGTGTTTTAAAATGATCTCACTGATGTTCTCACTGAGGACACATTTTTAAAATAGTTCCTGTGTCTTTTTTGAAATGCTCGGTGATTTCTGCAGCTTTCAGATCGTGACTTAGACAGGAACACTTGCAGCGTTTGTTGGGAACTATTTTCAGCAGCAGATGAATCCACGTCTGATTCTTTAGAGACTATTTCCAGCAGCAGGAGGGCGAGTGGGGGACTGAATTAACCACAATGCTGCCGTTCATCTTAATAAAGAGACGTGTCAGATAGAGGAACAGTGCGGCTTATTGATGTGACGCTACACAGCTGAAGGACTAAAACTGAGCCCCACTGTAGAGAGGAGATCCAGCATCAGACTTCAACTACACCAAATGTTGCCTTTACTCCACTCTCATCGTTCTTCTTTCTTCTCCTCCTCTCCTCATCCATGTTGTCTTCCTGGTCCTCTGAAAACCTCTGACCTGTTGACTCCAGGCCTGGCTCCGCTCATCATGACTTTGGTTTGTTGTTGTAGTTAAGTGAAATACGATCTGGTGATAACACAGAGTGTTTTATTCTGAAAATTAACCGGATGTTTTCATTTTGTTTTGGTGAAACCTGACTTCCTGTCCCGCTCCATCTGCTCTGTAGAGATTGATGCGTCGTGCTCCGGCATCCGGCAAAAACAGAAGTCTTGTGTATCTAATCCGGAGGACTCAGACCTGCCGGATCAGAGACGCAGCTGGAACGCAACGGAGCGGATCCACTGGAAGTTAACACATTGACTAGAATAGAAACCTATCAGATCTGGAGCTGGGACGGATCGGAGACAGACCCTTCGTCAAAATAGCAGACTGTCCCTTTAATGTTCGTCTCTCCTGCAGGTATCAAGTGTTGACATTTCAGACACAGACGTTACAGCTGGAACACAACAGAGCGGATCCAGTGGAAGTTAACACATTGACTAGAATAGAAACCTGTGACGGATCCGTGCACAGTGAGGCCAATGAGCGCCCCTGATCTGTAGTCCCTGACGTGTGTGAGTGCTGCAGTCAGCTGTGTCTGTTTTGTTGTTTCATGGGAAAGCTGCAAAACTAAGCTGCCCTTCTGGGATACATAAAGTCGTTCGACTCTTAAATCTTGGATCTTAAAATCGATTTTAACGACATCATCGTCACATAAAACTGTGAGGCTGCATTCCTTCTAAATCAAATCAGGGAGAGAGTTTTAGTTTGACATGAGGAAGGATGTTTGAGCATTTTGTTTCTTGTTTTCTAACACGCCAAAGTAGTTTTTTTTACACTTCTTTTATGGCTGTATTTAGAGGATTCATAGTGATTGACTACATCCTCCCTCCTGTCACATCCATGTGAAACAAACCAACGTACCTGGCCCACTTTGGACAGTTTGAGCTCTCTGAGGATGTAGTCGTGTGCTGCCGTCTCTTTGACGTTCCGAACGCGCATCGCTCCGTACTCCTTCAGAGCCGACATGTCGGGCCAGTACTTCACACATTTACTCTGAAGAGACACAAAAACACCAATCAGACGTCTTTATATCAACTTCTCACTCCGTCAGAGGACGTCCACACTGTTCTGTTGATTTTCTGCCTACCTTCCCTCGCTCCACCTCCTTGGTGGTCATGACGATGACTCTGGAGTTCTCCTGAAACACCATCCTCCAGAAGTCACTGATGGTGTTCTGCAGACAGCCCTGAGTGGCGATGTAGCTCTTCTTCACCTTGGTGCTGTTGCACTTCGGGTCGAGCTCCGGCTGCACACAGAAAGACGAAGAGACGGATGTACGGCTGCAAAACTCAACACTCAGAGTGAACAGGAACACATGCAGCACATTTACAGACAGGACAAAAAAATTCTGAAAAATAAAATTTGGAAAAAAATATTTTGAAAAAAAAAATTGGAAAAAATTGTAGACAAAATTTTTCAAAAAAAAATTCACAAGAAAAATTTTGAATTTTTTTTTTTTTTTTTAAAAACGATTTGAAAAATAAAATTTGAAAAACAAAATTTCAAATTTTTTTTTTTGAAAATTAAATTTAAAAAAAAAAAAAATTGACAAAAAGAATTTGACAAAAAGTTGTCCCGGAGCCTGTCGAAAAAAATAATTTTCCTCAAATTTGAAATTGTGCTCCAAAAGCAGAAAAAACTTGAAAATAAGTGAAAATGTTGTGCCTGCGGTTAAAAACATCGGAAGAGCAATGAGTGAATCAACACGTGAGAGGAGATAAGCGCGAGTAGCAAAGACGTTTCAACACGGCTTTAAAATCCTTTTGAACTCAAAAAGCCGTGATCGCAGAGATCGGCCGGTGTTTTGGTTTAAACAGCGACCCTGTTAACTGGAGACTCTCAGCCGGATGCATCCCTCATAAACGTCTTTAGACCATCATTAAATATCTGATGAGGATATTTTGAAATCTTAATAAAAACTAAACTAGTTTGCATTCCCAGGAACTCCCTCTGTGTTTCAACAGCTGTGTGAACTCCACAAACACTGACACGTTCAGCTGAAGGTCTCCAGTTTACAGGGTCACTTTTAAAACCGGAACACCGGGAGGAGAGACACATTCACGGTGGGCTGAGAGAAGACTACTGTTACAGCTGCTAAATCAAGAGAATCACAGCTTCTTCTTTTGAAAAGTACACACACATACAGAGAAATCATGAGATCACAGATGGAAAAAACAATGACTGTGAATGGGTTTTTTTCAAAAATGTTGAAAAAATTGTTGACAAAAAAAAATGTTGACAAAAAAAAATGTTGACAAAAAAAATGTTGAAAAAAAAAAATGTTGAAAAAATTGTTGACAAAAAAAAATGTTGAAAAAAAAAAAAAAATTCACATGAAAAAATTTGAAAAAAAAAAATTTGAAAAAAAAAAATTGACAAAAGAAAAATTAAAAACATTTTTTTTGAAAAAAAAAAAATTTGGCAGAAAAAAATTGACAAAAAAATTTTGACAAAAAAGTTGACCCGGAGCCTGTCAAAAAAATACATTTTCCTCAAATATGAAATTGTGCTCCAAAAGCAGAAAAAACTTGAAAAAAAGTGAAAATGTTGCACCTGCGGTTAAAAACATGGAAAAAGAAAAAGTGAATCACAGATGTGTGTGATGTTATTGTGGACGGAGGGCGGAATAAAAACTGAGGTTAATCTACCAATCAGACACATTCAGCATTGCAGGCCCCGCCCCCCAAAAGTCCCGGGACCTTTGAAAAGTACTACCCCCCTAGCAGGGGCTTTTTTAGGGGGGAGATTATCTACCCCTGAACTAAATTTAGACCCTGGGTCCACTGGTCCAAACGCACGTAGTTCAGGGGTAAAATTCCTGCGGTTGAAAAACGCCTATACATCATATCATGCGTGTGTGTGTGAGTGAGTGTGTGTGTGTGTGTGTCCTCTGAGGGTGAAGTGAGTTTACCATGACAGCAGACACCACCATGATGATATTGGCGTTGATGTAGTCAGAGCCGGGCTCGTTTGGGTCCCTGTCGTTCAGCACCACTCGAGTGTGATCGACTGTGAACACAAACACAAACGGTTACCTCACATTTTTTAAAATCAGGCGCCGTCTGAGAGGTCTGAAGGGTGTAAGAAGAGGTTCTCACAAGGCAGAATGTTCTTGTATCTGTTCTTGTTCTTGTTCTCCGCTCTCTGCCCCTCTTTACGGCTGTAGAGCAGTTTGCACTCCTGCTGCTGTAAGGTCTGAACGGAGGAGAAGAAGAGGAGGAGAGTCAGTGCTGGAGAATACTAGGGAGAGAGGTAAACAGACGTGGACAGGTGGAGTGCACTCACCTCAAACTCCTCCCAGAAGCCTTGTTTGACTTTATCCGTGGCCTCGGCGAGTTTGCTCAGCTCGCGAACTCGACTTTCGATCTCTGCAGCGTTGATGCGAGTAGTGTTGAGGGGCTGCAGGAGGAGGAGGAGTCAGGATCAGGATGATGCTTTCCTCAGCGTACAGTGAAAAAGGTGAATATGTAACATGTGGGGTTTACCTGTTTGAGCTGCAGCACAGTGCCCAGAGTCTCCACCATCGGGTTCTTCTTGTAGTGCTCCACCAGGTCAGTGAGGGAGTCAAACTTCTCCCCTCCGCCCACGTCGTACTTCAGGTCATGCTGCAGAAGAAAACACAAACATGGGGGCACTTATAGAAAAGCAGAGGATGCTGTTATGTTCACTGCAGCGGCCTGGTTTGGATGAAGCCACATGCATCCGCTCAGGATGTGACAACAAATCCTCCAAGTGTTGCATATTTGTCTTTAATCTGCTTAAAGATCCCACATGCTGTTATATTTAGCTGCTTCGACATGTCCTCGTTAGAAGGTTTTGAATTCATTTGGAAAAACATCATAAATTCAGCCTCTGTGGAGGATCTGCTGCCTCTCACTCAGCTGGAGGATGATTCAAGCTTCTATGTATCAGCAAGGAAAATATTGAAGAGAGGAAGACTGTATCTTCCTCTATCAGTCCCTAAAGTCTCTAAAAGTAGTATGGGAGGTCAGGCCTTCAGCTATCAGGCCCCTCTCCTTTGGAATCATCTACCAGTCAGGGCACCCTCTCTACTTTTAAGAGTAGGCTTCAAACTTTCCTTTTTGATAAAGCTTATAGTTAGAGCTGGATCAGGCTTGGACCAGGTCTTAGTTATGCTGCTATAGGCTTAGACTGACACACTGGGATCCTGTCTTTCCCTCTCTCTCCTCTCTCTGTCTGTCTCTCACTTTAACTCTTCCTGTCCCATTAAAGTTACTAACCATAGACCTTTCTGGAGTCCCTGAGCTCCCTTGTCTCGTAGGTTCCTCTGGATCTCTGCTGTAGATTCATTTTTTGGGTCTGTTATTCATCCTTTCTTTCTTTCTTTCTTTCTTTCTTTTTTTTCAGTCCTTCTTTCTTCCTTTATTTCTTTGTCTCTGTTCTTTCCATGTTTCTTCATCCTTCATGTCTCCTTTCCTTCTGTCATTCTTTCACCATTTATTCTCCTCTTTTTCTTTCTTCTGGTCTCCCTCTCTTTCCTCTTTTCTTAGACCTTTCTGGAGTCCCTGAGCTCCCTTGTCTCGTAGGTTCCTCTGGATCTCTGCTGTAGATTCCTTTTTTGGGGTCATTCATTCTTTCTTTCTTTCTTTAATTCATCCCTTCTTTCTTTTTTCTTCTTTTTTTCATTCCTTCTTTCTTTCTCTATATTATTCCTTCTTTCCTGCTGTCACTCTTTCTTTCTTTCTTTCTTTCTTTCATCCCTTCTTTCTTTTTTCATTCTTTCTTTCTCTCCATCATTCCTTCTCTCCTTCACCATTTATTCTCCTCTCTTTCTTTCTTCTGGTCTCCCTCTCTTCTCTCTTTTCTTAGACCTTTCTGGAGTCCCTGAGCTCCCTTGTCTCGTAGGTTCCTCTGGATCTCTGCTGCTGTGGACGTGGTCCAGACTCCAGCTGCTACAACTCCTACTATCCGTCTCCCCACTATCATCTCTCTCTCTCTCTTCATCTCCCTCTATCCCTCTCTCCAACACGGTCTCAGCAGATGTGTGTCTAACATGAGTCTGGTCCTGCTGGAGGTTTCTGCCTGTTAAAGGAAGTTTGTCCTTGCCACTGTAACTTGCTAAATGCTGCAAAGTGCTCTGCTCATGGTGGATTAAGATGAGATCAGACTGAGTCCTGTCTGGAAGATGGGACTGGATCTGATCCGGTCTTGATGTTGGGTCTTAGTTAATAATAGAAGATAGAGTACAGTCTAGACCGGCTCTGTTTGGACACATTAGTTGGGATTTGGTGCTTTATAAATAAAGATTGATGAACTTATTGCTTCAGCTGGAAATCGTTATAAAACTTAGAGAACGTTCCTCTACAGAACTCTGACAGGAGTTTAACTCTGTCAGAGACTCACTCAGAGGTCTGACGGTTCATATCAGCAGATCTGTTCCGCACGGTGCCAGCCTGTCGACCTCCAGCTTCCATTAATTTAATGATGCTGATGTTTAAAAGTCATTACGTGTTAAAGTGAAGGAAAATCAATATCAGCCACACTGTCCCACGGCTGCACTCGGAAACCTGCATGAAAACAGGGACGTGTGTCCTGCTGTGTGTGCTCAAAACATCTAGAGTGTCAAACATGAAGAAGAACTTTAGATCAACTCTAACAGGGTATTCAACTGCTCCTCCAAACAGTTCAGTCTTTACTCTCTTTCTCTTCTTAGTTTCTCTGCAGACATCTGATCACTTCACTGAGCTTTCTATCCCCTCTGTGAAACACTCATTTGTGTCTTCAACTCGACACACACACACACACACACAGAAAGGCTCCTTATGTATCAAATACACTCAGTGTACTATCTCTCAATTCATCCTCCTGCTCTGCCTTCACAGTATCTCTTTCATGACCGCCATGTTGGTTTTTATGTGAAACTGTGCAGAAAAAAGATCAAGTCTGAGGATGCACGCAGCTGAAGAATCAGAAACATGTCAGGAGTAAAACTGCTCCAGAGATGGGGATGTGTTTAGTGTCTGAACATCACACACACCTCGTCTCTGTCGCTGTGTGTCACACCCTCAGAGAAAGTGTGAGCGTCTGAATTTAGCATCTGAAGAAGTTCTGCAGAAATGAAGAGAGAGTGAGAGAAAGAGGAAGGAGTTTGTGTACCTGGCAGCGGATCATGACGTGAGTGACTTTGGGTTTGCTGTCACTGCTGTCCGTCTTGTCGTCCCCCGTGCGCACCGACAGGACGAAGTCCCCCGGGTGACTCTGACTCTCTCTCACCAGGAAGCTGCCGTTCTTCCCTTTCTCCGTCAGCAGCTTCTCCGCCTCCCTGCCCGACAAGTGTCCGTGGAACCACCTGATGACAAATACGACACAACACTTAAAGTTTCAACAGAGAGCCGGCGGTCAAACTCCAACAAAGTGGATCTTTCTGAAAATGATGAATGTTAATAGGAACATGGTTTTCTGCAGAGCTAATAACCACGACTCGACCACTTCCTCTTTCAGCAGAAGAAACACTTTTCTCCTGTTAATGACATGCAGTGATCTGATGAAGATGTGTCACTTAAGGACAAGTTATTTAGTCTTTTACTAAACTCTACTAAAATAAAGAAACTCATGTTTTCCAGGTGAGGTAGAAA
This sequence comes from Notolabrus celidotus, assembly GCF_009762535.1. Lineage (NCBI taxonomy): Eukaryota > Metazoa > Chordata > Actinopteri > Labriformes > Labridae > Notolabrus > Notolabrus celidotus. Next base: position 1,958,401 of record NC_048290.1, read on the forward strand.
CCTGTTGCTTTAATACATTATTATTATTATGTTATTCTATTTATCAAGATTTCTTTAAAGTTATTGTATCTATTCATATTACTTTTCTATGACTCTAATTATTATTTATAAACTATTTCGATTATTTATTCAACTTTGTATTTATTTTTATGCATTGATTTATTATTTTTAATTTTAATTGTATTAACCTTTTTACTTTTCTCCTTCTGACTTTTTTTATTTTTTATATTTTATTTTTATTTTATATGTATTATTTTATTTATTAAATTTTCTTTAAATTCATTGAATCTATTTAAATATTTTTTAATTATGCTAATTATTATTTAGATTTTTTCATTTACTGTTTTATTTATTCATTTATTTTGTTTGCATTGATTTATTAATTTTTCTTTTCAATCTTTGTAATTTTTAACTTTTTTATTTATATATGTTATATTTTAATTTTATATATTTTAATTGTATTTATTTTTTTAAGTTTATTGTATTTATCTTTTCTATTATTGTAAAAATGATTTATAAAATTACTTTGACTATTTATTTAACGTTTATTTATTTTTACTTATATATATTTATTTAGTAGTATCCATTTTTAATTTTAATCTTAATTTTAATATTTTTTACCTTTAATTTTTTGGGAAATATTTGTGCAGGAGATCTGCCTCAGAGTCTTAATGGCTGCATTGTTGTTTTGTGTTGTGTTGGCTGAGTTGTATAAAAATGTAGAATATATATATATATAGAAACACTTACTTTCTATTCATCATAAGAATTTTTAACTCATAAATAAAACAGAAAAATCAGTCAGCAGTAGAACTTAAAGTCCCTGTATCGCTCTCTGACATGAGGGTGTCACTGCTCACCTCTCTGACGTTGGGTCTGCACAGTTGAGCGGGTACTTGAGCTCGATGACGTCTCCATTCTTCTCTTTCAGTTGCCCGTGATGCTCCATGTAATACTGCACCAGCTCCGCCAGGGTGGCAAACTTCTCCCCTCCGTACAGGTCGTAGTAATCGCCCGTGTTCTGGATCTTAATGTGGGTGACGGCTCCATTTCGCCTGCAGAGGAAAGAAGAAGAGAGAAGTTCAGAATCAGAATCAGAATCAGCTTTATTCGCCAAGTATGCTTGAACACACAAGGAATTTGACTTTGGTAAACTGTGCTCTCTTTGTACAAGGCATAAGAATAGGAATAAGAATAAGAACTACAATAAAAAAATAAAATGAAAATATAATAACAATAACCTTAGCTATAAATACAAAGAAACAACAAATAGCTTGACTAATATGTACAGGCTAAAATAATATGATAAAGTGCAGTGGTGAGTTGCAGAGGTAGTTTTACATTATAAAATAGAAGTTAAATAATACAAAAAATAGAAATATGGAATTCTGCTTGAGAATTGTTGCATTGTATATCTACATGTATATTTACAGAGAGTATTTATCTGACAGGTATGACACTGTTATGGTTTAGTGTTCATCAGAGTGACAGCCTGGGGGAAGAAACTGTTCTTATGACGGGTTGTTTTGGCGCACAGTGATCTGTAGCGCCTGCCGGAGGGGAGGAGTTTGAAGAATCTGTGTCCAGGGTGTGAGGGGTCAGCGGTAATGCTCCCTGCCCGTTTCCTGGCCCGGGACCGGTACAAGTCCTGGATGGGGGGCAGGTCGACACCGATGATTTTCTCTGCAGTCCTTATAGTCCGCTGCAGTCTGTGTTTGTCTAGTTTGGTTGCAGAGCCAAACCAGACAGTGATGGAGGTACACAGAACAGACTGGATGATGGAGGTGTAGAACATGATCAGCAGCTCCTGAGGCAGGTTGAACTTCCTGAGCTGACGCAGGAAGTACATCCTCTGCTGGGCCTTTTTTCTGATTGTGTCTATGTGGGAGGTCCACCTCAGGTCCCGGGAAATAGTGGATCCCAGGAACCTGAAAGAGTCCACAGTAGACACAGTGCTGTTCAGGATGGTGAGGGGGGGGAGTGGGGGGGGGCTTCTCCTGAAGTCCACTGTCATCTCTACCGTCTTGAGCGGGTTCAGCTCCAGATGGTTCTGACTACACCAGAGGGCCAGCTGTTCCACCTCCTGTCTGTAAGCAGACTCGTCTCCGTCCTGGATGAGACCGATGACGGTGGTGTCGTCTGCAAACTTCAGGAGTTTCACCGAGGGGTCTCCTGAGGTGCAGTCATTGGTGTAGAGGGAGAAGAGCAGTGGGGAGAGAACACATCCCTGTGGGGCGCCAGTGCTGATGGTCCGGGTGCTGGATTTGATGCTCCCCAGCCTCACCTGCTGTCTCCTGTCCGTCAGGAAGTTGGTGATCCACTGACAGATGGAGGCCGGCACTGTGAGCTGGGTGAGTTTCTGGTGCAGGATGTCTGGTATGATGGTATTGAACGCAGAGCTGAAGTCCACAAACAGGATCCTAGCGTAGGTCCTGGGGGAGTCCAGGTGATGCAGGATGTAGTTCAGACCCATATTGACTGCATCCTCCACCGACCTGTTTGCCCGATAGGCAAACTGCAGGGGGTCCAGCAGGGGGCCTGTGATGTCTTTCAGGTGGCTCAACACTAGTCTCTCGAAGGACTTCATGACCACAGACGTCAGGGCGACGGGCCTGTAGTCATTGAGTCCTGTGATGGTGGGTTTCTTTGGGACTGGGATGATGGTGGAGCTTTTGAAGCATGAGGGCACTTCACACAGCTCCAGCGATGTGTTGAAGATCTTTGTGAAGATGGGGGCCAGCTGCTCAGCACAGACTCTCAGGCAGGAGGGGGACACGCCGTCTGGTCCTGGAGCCTTCTTGGTCTTTTGTCTCTGGAAGAGCTGGATTACCTCATCTTCACAGATCGTCAGCGCAGGTGGGGGGTCAGAGGGGGGTGGGGATGGGCTTGTGGGGGGGCCAGGTAAATCAGAGTGTTCGGGTGTGGGGTGTGAAAACCTGCAGTAGAAGCTGTTCAGGTCGTCAGCTAGTCTTTTGTTACCTTCAGGGTGGGGGGAGGGTCTCCTGTAGCTTGTAACTTCACGCAGGCCTCTCCAAACTTCTGAGGGGTCGTTGGCAGAGAAGCTCTGTTTTAACTTCTCAGTGTAGCTCCTCTTAGCTACCTTGATCCCCCTCGTCAGTTTGTTTCTGGCCTGCTTGAACAGGTCCCGGTCCCCACTCCTGTAGGCCTCTTCTTTGGCCTGACGCAGCTTCCTCAGTTGAGGTGTGAACCAGGGCTTATTGTTGTTGTATGTGCAGAAGGTCCTGGTCTGCACACACATGTCCTCACAGAAGTTGATGTATGAAGTCACAGTGTCAGTGAGTTCATTGAGGTTTCCTGATGCAGCTTCAAAAACACTCCAATCAGTGCAATCAAAGCAGGCTTGTAACTCCTGCTTTGACTCCTCCGTCCACTTCTTCACAGTCCTAACTACAGGCTTAGCCGTTTTTAACTTCTGCCTGTAGGTCGGGATGAGATGAGTTAGAGGAGTGATGCCTTCAGGGACTCAGAGTGGACACTAACAGACAACATGTTGTCTCCTCTGTGGAGTGAGGACCAAATACTGCTCATCTTTAAACTCTTCTACAGAGCTTATAACGAGGAAAACAACCATTAGAGTCAGTCAGATATGATGTCATCATGTTACAGTTTGTGCAGCAGGTGACTCAGTGCTTTCTGTTAACTCCCTGTAATCTCAGCAGAAGGTTTGAGTGTGTTTTTTCACGTCAGAGCTAAAGTCAGTTTTACCTCACCAGCTGAAGTCCCTGATATTAAAGCGATGCATCACACACGTCTGACTCATTATGCTCCATCTCATCAGACAATCAGCCACATGCAGCAGCACTCAGATCTTAGATGTCATCTCTATTATTAGCACGAGGTGAGAGACGACCACGAAGAGGAGCTGATGTTTCAAAGAAGCAGCAGCAGAGAAGAGAGAGAGTCTGAATGTGAAGCCTGATGGAAAAAGGACGTTTCAGTGACAGACGGTAAACTGTGTTGAGTCACTGTCGGTGACCACCATTACATCGGAAAATAGAAAAAGGAGAACTTGTGGCCGATCTGGAGCTCAGTTACTTTGAATGACTTAGAGTGGATCAGAGAGAGAGAGAGAGAGAGAGAGGCTGACCCGGCACAGAGTCTCCACACGAGGAGCATGACTTGTTTTGTTTCCATAGGAAGTAAATCTCATCCCAGATGAGAGGCTGCACGGCTTAAAAATATGCGCCTGTTACCAAAATAACATCGGCTCCATCAGCTGAACGGAGTTAATGATACTCCATCTGAAAAATGTATGACTCGACCGGCCCTGAGATAAAACCACCCGCTTTCTTTTTCTATTAGCAAAAAGCTCCTCGTCCGTGTTCGGATGACGCTGGTTTCCCTCAGTGTTTGCACACAGGATGAAGAAGCTGCACCACTATTTTTATCATCATTAATCCAGCGTCGATACATAGTGGGAATATTTCTGCACGTTCAAAGCTGCGGTCATTGATCTGTCAGGCTTTCTGAGGGCAGCAGAGCGAGCTGAAAACACACGGACAGATCACATCAGGGCAGCAGGCACTGGTTTCATTTCACTGGATTACTCTCTGGATAGAGTGAGAGATGTTTGGTGGAGAAAAGTTCAGGAAGAGTTTCTCCTGAAGTTAGAAATCATGACCCCAAAAATCTCTTATTCAGTCCTCACGTCAGGATGATTAGTGTATTGCTCACTATACATTTATAGCTGCTGCATTACATCATATCAGCTTCTCATGTTTTATTCTAAGCATGCATCCTGCAGACACAGAGCCTCATGTTGCTCATTTAGAGGTTTTCTTTATATAAATAAACGACTGCTGGTCTCAGATCCTAAATCTGAAGTTTAGATCTGTCTGTCTGTACGGACAGAGACGGAGTAACTGAGTTAAGAACATTTAATTTGTCTGGTCCTCTTTTTATCATCAGATCATCAGATCAGCTGTTTTTACCACAGTGAACTTTATTTATGAAGACAGACTTTTAACAGAGTTAAAGAGCAGATAAGAGACGAGGTTATGTTTTTATTTGATCATTTTATTTTCCTTGAATTTATTCATTATTCTTTCTTTTAATTCTGTTTATTTATTTATTCATCTTTCTTCCTTTCTTTCTTTCTTTTCTGTGTTTATGTATTTATTTCTCCTTTTTTTCTCTTTTCTCTTTTTGTTTGTTTATATATTTATTCATTATTCTTTCTTCTATCTTCCTTTTCTTTTTGTGTATTTATTCATTTGATCTCTTTTCTTTCATTTTTCTATTTATTCCTCCTTTTCCCTCCTTTTTGCTTTGTTCATTTATTTATTAATTCATTTCTCTACTTATTTTCTTTTTGTTTATTTATTCATTTTTCTCTCTATTTTCTATTTGTTTATCCATTTTTTCCTTTCTCTTTTCTTTTCGTTTGTAATATACTTACTCGCTTTTCTTTCTTCTCTTTAATTTTTGTATTTATTCATCTTTCTTCCTTTCTTTTTTTCTGTGTTTATGTGTTTACTTATCTACTTTTTTTCTTTCTTTTTTGTTTGTTTATTTATTAATTCATTCAATTCATTTTCCTCTACTTATTGACTTTTTGTCCATTTAATTCCTCTCTTTTCTTTTTGTTTATTTAATTTTTTCTCTTTTCTTTTTGTTTATTAATTTTTTTCTCTTTTCTTTTTGTTTATTTAATTTTTTCTCTTTTCTTTTTGTTTATTTAATTTCCTCTCTTTTCTTTTTGTTTATTTAATTTTTTCTCTTTTCTTTTTGTTTATTTACACATTTAAATACTTTTTGTTTCTTTTCTTTTTCTTTATTGAAACAGATGCAATATTTTTCTGTTTCATGCAGATATAAAATTTTGCTAATGTATGAAAATCACAAAAAGATGAAAAAAGTCATAAAATTGTAAATCATGGAAATGAAAAGCGACGACCAAAGAGTGTCATTTTGTGTGATTATTGATGTTGAAGTGTGATCTTATCCTCTGGGTCTTACACCTGCAAGACTCTCTGTTCCTCCTCCTGCTGCTGTACATGCTGATCAATATTTGTGACAACCTCTTTCCTACTTTCTGCTTTTAAAGAAAAACTCAGGAGGAGACAACGGGGAAACTTCTGCAGGGATTCACATGAGACCTGGAGGTTCACATCTATCAGTGAACCTCACTGGGTCCTGTTTGAGCACGTCCTGTGAGTCTGTAGCATGTTCAGTATCAGAGTGAAGAAGCTGAATTCCCCCTCAGGGATTAATAAAGTAAACCTTCTTTGTGTCTTATCTGAGCGGCGTCTCTTTCTTTGAACCATCAGCAGAATCTTTATCTGAAAGCATCGTGAGCTCCACTCACCGGACTGAGAGGGTGAAGTCTCCAGGGTTACTCTTACTGGGCCGGGCCAGAAAACTCCCATCCACACCTCGGGTCAGCAGGAGGTTTTCAGCCTCCACACCTGTGATGTTGGGGTGAAACCACCTGGAAGAGGAAGAAAACTAGAATGAGACCACCTCCTTCATCACTGTGAAGTTACTTTTCAATGTGAATCATCTCTTTTTTACTCATATATGCACTGCTGGAGAACACTACACTGTAATGCATCCTCTGAATGTGTGATAAAGAGCTAAATGAGCTCTGTGCATTGCTTCTTCTTCTCCTGAAGTGATCCCAAAGTGCAGTTTCTCTCTCAGCATGGAGCTCCTTGAAGCTGCACCATCAGCTATTTTTGGACTTTTCTCTTTTTCTCTCCCAATCACAGAAACAGCTTCAGTCAGCCTCCATCCTCCATGTTGTCCTCCTGTTCTCCTAAATACAGCTTCCTTTAATGTTTACCTCTTAGATGTGTTTACAGTAAACACACAGAGCTGTAAACATCTGAGTGTTTTCGGTGTTTATAACCTTAAACATCTTCAGCTCCAGCATTCAATCACCGGTGAGCTACATGGAGCTAGCTTCTCTCCTCTGCCTCACTTCTCTTCTTCTTCCAGAAACTTCTGCTGCCTCTGAGTTTGTTCCCAGACTCTTCCCAAACAGCTGAATGTGGTTAAAGTGAGCTAGGTGAGCTAACAGCAGCAGCAGACCTTGTTTTCCATCAGCCCCCCCCTCTTTACCTCCGAGATGTCATTTTTTCCTTCCTCACTTCCTCGCTGGCAGTTAGCTTTAGCTTCAGTTAGCAGGCTAACGTTTCCGACCGTCGCTGCTTCGATCTCCGGATCAGGTTCTTTCATCGGCTCGGACCCGGTCTGGACGGGGACCGGGATCTGGGCATCGAGACTTTAGGAGCGGGCGGTACAAAAAAAAACTGAGTAGGCCTCGGAGACTTCAGAGAGAGTCGACTGCTGGACGACGTCACCAAACATGCGACACAACAGAGAGTGCGCGGTGAGGCGGTGAGCCGTTAGAAAACGAGTCGACTCAAAGAACCGACTCATTTGATTCGATTCGATCGATTCGGTCAATTTTACACATTATATTTAAAAAAAAGATGCTTCTTTGATGTATTTGTCAAAAATCATTCAAAAAATATTTCACTAGTTAAAAAAGAGAATAAGTATGGAGACATTTGGTAGGTTGATCTGGCTGCCTGTTATGGAAGCCCTGAGTGTGAACCATAGACTGTAAAAAATATGGACGTAGTATCCGTGACGTCACCCATCTGTTCCTGAGAGCTGTTTTGAAGCAAATCGACGGCGGCAGCCATATTGGAAATGCGGAACTCAACCAGGCAGAGTGTGACGTAGTGTGAGCCTCTTAGCCAATGGCTGTGTGTTCCCGACCGGGAGTCACGTCAGTCATGTCCTTATTTGGGCAAAACTCGTAATCCTAATATCTTCTGAACCGTCACGTTAGAAAAAAATTCACTCCCCGTACAGTGTGTGCCATTAGAGAGATTAGCTTCATAGGGCCAAGCCGTTTTTTGAACCAGGCTGTAAACATGTTTATTAATGCTGCAAAGATCGTCTTTTTCCCATTCATATCTATGTGGTTTCCGGTGTTTCTGCAGCCAGCCTCAAGCGGATTCTCGATGTATTGCAGTTTATAGCACTTCCGCATTGGCTTCATCGTTTGAGACCGGAGTTTGCCGCTTGGTGTGAACCAAGCGGCAAACTCCGGTCTAAAAATATGAGTCCAATGCGGAAGTGTTAGAAGCTGCAGTTCATCGAGGATCCGCTTGAGGCTGGCTCCGGAAGTACCGGAAGTCACATACACATGAATGGGGAAAAGACGATCTTTGCAGCATTAATAAACATGTTTACAGCCTGGTACAAAAGATGAGTGTAGTCTGAATAGCTAATTTCTCGATGTCCTCTCACTGTGAGGGGGGTGAATTTTTTTCTAATTCGGTAATTTAGAAGATATTGAGATTACTAGTCTTCCAATGAGAGGCACAGCTGCCTGCAGGAACACTGCAGCTGTTGGCTAGGAGGCTCAAAGCCCGCCTCTTTACGTCACACTGGCTCCACAGAAGCAATATGGCGTCCGCAGCCGATTGGTCTCAAAACAGCTCTTCAGAAACAGATGGGTGACGTCACGGATACTACGTCCATATTTTTTACAGTCTATGGTGTGAACTGCAAAAACATTTCATGCAACAGATAAACATTTCATTGAACACAAAAACCTTAAAGCCGCTGTTGGTAATCACAGAGTAAACATCTGTTCAGAGAGAGGGACTTCGAATGTCAACACTATCCCTCCCAACCAGATTTCCTCTTAGCCCCCCCACTAAGGCTATGGTGATTCTTGAGCCTGGTGGGACAGCTCAGGGTGTTGTAACCCGTTTCCGTCCATGTTTATCTGTGGTGGAAGGAGGAGGAGGGAGGCAGAGGAGGAGGGAGGTTACAGGATACAGTGGACCAAGGCACCAAAATAAATACATAAAGAAATAAGGAAGTAGAGTGATAAAGAGATAAAGATAAAGTAAAGTAAAGAAAAAGGAAGAATCGAATAAGGAAAATAAAATTAACTAAAGTAGTGGAATAAAAAGAGTCAAAGAGCGTGTGTTAATTAGCCCCCCCACACATGACAGTGCCGGACTTATAACCAATCGGAGGACGTAATAGGGGCCGCCCCTTAACCAATCAGGACAGAGGATTGGAGATTAGCTATGATTGGTCCGTCATAAGGGGAATGAGGGGAACATTGCTTGATACAAAGGCATTGGAAAACGCAGAGCATGAGTACCGATGAGTACTGATGTGCATTATGACCTTTTCTTTAAACCCAACAGGAAAAAAAGTAACGTTTTTCACACCATTCCGACCAACAGCAGCTTTAAGAACTGTTTAACGAAGCAATGGAAATCACATTTCAACGACAGCAACCAAAGCCTACAATTTGAAAGCAGCAAAAGGCTAATCACCAGCAAGGACCACACTCACAACAGAATGAGATTTGACAAATAGTTTATTGATTACGGATTATTATATTTATCGATTTGAACACGTAGTCGCTTTTGGGAAGCTTAATAGGGGATCCGCCGTAGCACCCGGGCAAGAGGAACCCCCTCAGGGCCCTATGGATAAAGAGAAAGGAGGAGAGGAGCAGAAAGAAGAAAGGGAAGGGAGGGAGGGATGCGGAAACGAGAGCGAGAAAGGAGGAAATGGTCAGGTTTTCATTTATGGAAAGACGAAAGAGGCGCTGTTGAGGTGTGGCCCTGCTCCTGAAATTTTGCTATTATCACCACTAAATGCAACTTACTCCCGTAGTCTTCAAATTACAGGCTTTCCACAACCTTATATATTGCAGATAATCACTTGTGTGCACAACATAAAAATATATATACTTTTTGGGGCTTCAGGGGCTCCTTAAGAACCTAAAGGGTTATCTCATAGAAATATTTAATGAAGTACAAAATAATTCATAGAACTCAAAAAATTGAAAACAGCCAAACTATTTCAGAAAATGCAAAAAATATTTAATGAAACTCAAAAAAAATTTACAAAATGCCAAATTATTTCATAGAACAGAAAAATATTGCACATGGAAATAACAAGTATTACAAAATGTAAAAAATGTTAATATTCATATATTCAGTCTTTGGGAAACTGTGTGTGGGTTTGTTTTTGCTTATTTTTTCATTTTCTTGTATGTTTGTTTAACGGCGTCTTTGTTTGTTTACCCTCTGTCTTTGTCAGACATACCATGTCTATGCTGCACATAACAGTGTATGATCATGTCAGACAGAATTTCTTTATATTTTCTCTGAAAATTAATAAAAACTGTTGAACACAAAATATTTAATATTTGATCATGTTTGATACTAAGTTATTATATAAAAAATATAAAATTATGGTATTTTTAAAAGTTTATTTTGACTATATATGTGCACACATTCCAATAACAGGCCAAAACATTGCTGAAGTGATCAAACAAATTCAAAAGTGAAAAGTGAAAAGAGCCGAGCCAAAAGTCCCGGCTCACTGAAAGGATCTGAACTCCCCATCACTAGTGAGAGGACTTTTTTCATCTGTTCTTCCACCGCTCTTCACCGCTCTTCTTCTATCCGCCCCCTTTAAATAAACTACAGAGTCCAGACTGTCTGAGAAACCGTGTGACATTATTGGAGGAGTCCAGGAGGAGTCCCATCTCTGACAATCACTGCTTAATAAAGGTTTCCAGCGGCAGGCGAAGTGAGCGGCAAGCGGTGCGGAGAGCGTTCAGTCAAAACTCGGAGGATCTGCCGCGCCAGCGTCAAAGCGAACATTCCGGAGCCCACCGCGGAGACCGCGGGTGTCACGTGACCACTTATTTATAACAACAGAGAACAAACCAACAAGCAGAGATGGATTATTTCATACTGTGGTGTTATTATGAAATTATTTATGAGAGTTTATTTGAACTAAACAGAAACAAGAAAAAGTTGAGATGCAAAACATACAATTAAACTGACACGTATTGATAATTAATCTTCATTATAAGAATAATTAATACCAGAATAGATTGCTAAGATAAAAATATGAGGGCTATCATGGTACCCAGTTTTAAAGTCTTTAACCAGAGTCATATTTGATTGTAACCTTCACAAGAATGATTACAGACACAATACAAACCTTTAAAACACAATCTTACTTTGTTATTCCTGGTTCCCTCACATGATGTTTACCTAAAGCTTTAATGTAACAAGCTGTATGTATCCAGTGAGGACATAAGCACTTTACATCCACTCATAAATCTATCTAACAGTGATGTAGTTGAAGCTCCTCTTCTTCTCCCACAGTGACAGACACCTCAGCCGTGGATGTCAGGTTAACTGTCACACTTTGTGATGATGCCATCTGAAAACAGAGACCGTGTCTAGCACTTCTGTCATGCTGCTGTGGCACTTTGTGTGTGATGAACCTGTGTCTCTCTCTGGCATCTGACACAGAGTGAGGATTCCCTAACATGAAGAGGCAGAGGAAGAGGAAATATGATGCTGAGGGTTTAAAAAATATAGGCCTACTAAGAGCTGTGAAGGGAATGACAAATAAGTCTTTTGGAGGATTAAAGCCTGCTGAATTTGTTATTTTACTTTTAACAAGTTGTGTTTTTCTCACAAGGAAATATTGATTCCTAATAGCCCCTGAAGACCCCTCAACCTTTTATATCACTTGTGCGCACAATTTAATTATCTTACAGGAACAAGTTATCTTGTGCACAAAGAATTATGATATTGTGTGCACAAGATAAAAACTTGTGTGCGCAGGATAACTTGTTGTTCCCACAAGATATTTATATTGTGCACAAGTTTTTATCTTGTGCACAAACTATAGCCTGATTGTTTTGAAGGATCAAGTTATTATCTTGTGCACACAAAATATTATACGTTCCCACAAGATAACAACTTGTGTGCACAGGACAACTTGTTTTTCCCACAAGACAATTATATTGTGCACTAGTTATGATCTTTTGCACACATTATGGCCTGATTATCTTGCAGAAACAAGTTATTATCGTGTTCACAAGATTATAACTTGTATGCATCAGATAATTGACTTGTTTCCACAGGATAACTTTTGTGCACAGGATAACTTATTGTTCCCACAAGATAACCATCATGTGTGTACAAGGTATTTTCTTGTGAACATATTGTAGCCTGATTATCTTGCAGAATAAAGTTATTATCTTGTGCACACAAAAGAAGACAAAACGCACAAGATAAAAACTTCTGTGCACAGGATAACTTGTTGTTCCCACAAGATAATCATATTGTATGCAAAAGTTATAATCTTGTGCACATAAAATAATATATGTGTGTACAAGATTCTAACTTGTAAGCACCAGATAAGTGACTCGTCCCACAATATAATTTCTGATCACAAGACTATTATATTGTGCACTAAATATTTTCCTGTGTGCACAACTTAGAGCATGCAATTTATGTATATAAAATACTTTTTGGTACTTCAGGGGCTCTTTACTGATTGCTAATGTTTCAGAGGCTCCATGTTTTGATCATTATTCACTATCTAAATAGCTGCATATGGTTTTTAATGGCACTGCATCACATCACGACTGAAAATAACAGATATTTGGAGGAAAATATAAAACAAAATCTTCATCTCTTTTTTTCTGTGCAGCAGCAGAATCTCTCTCCAGATCTGCTCTGAGCTAATGAAGAGTCACTTCTGTCTTCCTTGTGACAGCTTCGCCGCTGCGCACTCGCGGAAGTTTGTCCCTCGTCGCTCGCCGTTTAAGCCCGTACGTGGCAGTCAGAGAGAGCAGCATAGTGAGCATACAGCAGCTGAGGCTGATGCGGCTCAACTCCGCAATTATCCACTCATACAACCTGACAACCTCCCGGTCTGTGACAGGATACACTGCAGCAGGGACCCTCTCTGTACCCCCAGGTTTGTTGTGACCCCCCCAGCTGTGAAACCTTACAGACATGTTCACCCTCTCGGAGCTGGTGGTCTTACTGGCCGTCCTGTCTGCCACTGCGTCCGGCTACTTCGTTAGCATAGACGCCCATGCCGAGGAGTGCTTCTACGAGCGGGTCAACTCCGGCACCAAGATGGGCCTCATGTTCGAGGTAGCCGAGGGAGGCTTCCTGGACATCGATGTGGAGGTGAGAACTATCATGTGGATCATGAATCAGGAAGCTAACATGCAGAGGATGTCTCATTTTTATAACTAAAGCTGTGATTGTGACACTTTAGGCCTGTGCTAATGTTAGCTAACCTGCGGCGGCTGCGTAACGTCAACTGAAACTACTGGCTGTCAGACTTGTTGGTTAAAATCATCATTTGTCCTAAAACACTCAAATTAAAGCATTAAACCCTCACAGAATCATAATACTTCTATAATTCTAGTTAAAACTGTGTTACAAATATCCTTACATTATTCATAACGTTAAAGGAAGTGCTGCATTAGTATTTTTGCCTGGTGTTCTATCGAAGACTGCTACCTGTCCACTTAGCGTCTGGGCATGCGCAGAGCCTCACTCCAGGGCGCTTGTCATCGTTCAGAGCGGTGTTAAACAGGGGATATTATCCAACTGAAACCCCTTCTTTTAAAACACGTTTAATAGAAGATAGCTAAACACACCCGCCTTATTCTGAGAGTAGACTTACCTCTGTTTGTATTTGGAATAAAATAGATAAACAACCAACCTTTAGAGGCCATCTGCTGTGGATTCGCGCTTTACGGCAGAGCAGCAAAACTCGACAGAACACCGGTTAGCTTAGTTAAGCTAGCTAACCATACAGCAAATACTCAGTTTGTTGTCCTTATATGGTCTGAAACTGTGTTTTGCAAGCCTTATGTTGGGTTTTGTGTGCAGAAAGGCTGCTGTAAGTGATTTTTGTTCACATATGATGATGCCATATGTTACAGCTGATGATTCATGATGGTTGTACAGTGTCCTCATGCAGCAGTGAGATCAAGGAAGTGCATCAAAACACATCTTTATAGTGTTATTTAAAGGAACAGGTGCATCCAAGGGAAAATAATACGTTTAAATAATATTAATAATTAGATATAATCAATGATGTTAAAGAGCTAGGGCATTATTATCTCCAGCATTATTAGGAAAATTATTTTTCTTATTCATTTCCAACTATTTTAAAAATACACAGAGCTTTGGTTTCACTTTTTATGTATCTGGGTTCCTGTACAAAAGCTTTTTCCAGAGTGTATCTTTGCAAAATAACCCAAAGTGCTGTTTCAATAAGTTACACTCTTAGAATGAACTTCTTATGATTTGTGAGCTATGGGGATGTATTTGTGAAACACTTTCTCTGAGATGTTTGCAGCTGTGCTCTTGACTCAGGTATTTACTCTCCCTCTTCTCTCAGATAACAGGGCCCGATGGTAAGCAGATTTACAAAGGCGACAGAGAGTCCAGTGGGAAATACTCTGTGGCGGCACACATGGACGGCACCTACAAGTTCTGCTTCAGCAACAAGATGTCCACCATGACGCCCAAGATCGTCATGTTCACCATTGACATCGGAGAGGCCCCCAAAGGCCAAGACATGGAGACAGAAGGTACATAAAGACACTTCACATGTCATTCTTCCACATGAATACTCTAAAGCAGTTGTTGTTGCTGTTTTCTGCTGCTCTCTACCCTGTTTGATTGTACTCTGGGGGCTCTTTCTCCTTGTAGGTGGAGACAGCTGGGATGGTAGGGCTCAGGGCAAAAGTGCTACTTCAAATAGACTTTTGAGTTTGGATGCACTGCAGCTTTTTCTCTAACCGGTGTTGTTTCCATAGCATAAACTAATCATTTTGCATTTCCGCTGTACACACACAGGAGGTTGTGCTGTTTGTGATTGGTTTGATAATTTGCACAGCGTAGGTAGGATCCATGAATGTCTCCGGTGATGGGGAGGCATCACCAGAGACATGTGTCACGAAAAAGTAGCGCATGAATTGCATACCTCCTCATGCATGTTCTTTGTGCTGGACGACGGTGTCCCCGGCCTGTGACTGATGACTGTGTCTGCTTATTTCAGCCCACCAAAACAAGCTGGAGGAGATGATCAATGAGCTGGCAGTTGCTATGACAGCTGTAAAGCACGAGCAGGAGTACATGGAGGTTCGGGAGAGGATACACAGAGCGAGTGAGTCACAAACTAACAAGGGTGCACTTTGTTTTATATCAGTAGCCTCTTTCACACATGCAGCGCTGAAAATATGTAGAAATTTAGAAAATTCCAGGATGTTTTCAGGATTTCTACCCCTGAAAGTTTCTGAAGTTGCTTGTTTACACGTGTCCATTAAAGTGGGATGTTTTCAAGCGAGGGTGAAGGAGAGACTGAGACCATCCACATTTATATCAATGCGGATGTGCAGACGTTGTCCCTTGATTCTCCTTCAACCTCAGATATTTGATTCATCCTGTGACGTGTCGCTCTTTGCACCTGTCATATAATAAAGACATCATCACGCCCTCCTGCTCGCTCATGATGACGTTCCTGCCCGTGTTCTCACTTTGGATCACCCAGACTTTCTACAGAAATGTAGAACGGCCAAATTCCACCGCATCCGTCTCCAATCTGTCACGGCGTGTAAGAAGCTGGCTACTCGTGTTCACACATGCAGCTTACCCAGAAAATTTAACCAAGTTTTCAGGAGTCTTCTGCACATGTGAATACAGTTACTGCTAGTGTTAATTTTGGCGGCTATTTTAGATTTAATCTTAGTCTTTAGACAAAAATGCCTGTTAGTTTTAGTCAGATTTTAGTCTTTGATTTTTGCCAAATCATTTTCTCTCTTTAAAATAATTCATGTAGTGGATCAGATATCAGTATGAGGGTTACCAAGTGTTCAAATCGTCAATATTTCACTCTTTTAACACTTTTGTGTAATATCTGAAGTTTAATGATTTAGCCTGCTAAAAAGTAAAAAGAAAACATTCTTGATGTGACCACTATGAAGATGTTTTGATTCTCATGATTCACATAAAAATGCCTTGAACACAATATAAGGGCTGTATTGCACTTTTACGACGGTCCCTGAATGCACCTGCACTGGACAGACAGTCAGTTCACGGCACTCTGAAATGCATCTGCATCTTTGATGACAAGTTGATCCAAACTCACTAAATGTGTCTGATGTTTCACCAAACTGGATTAAATCAAGCTGTAGACACCGATGTTTTTACGGTGAGAGTGGCAACAACATCAAATATTTAACAGACGCCCCCGGTTGTGTCTTTGTCACTAACGCACACCGGGGGGTAAAAATCCTCAATGAAGATGAGACAGATGCATGGAGGTGAGGAGAGCTGGTTCATAAAGCACACCTGCTGCAGGTAGAGACCAAGCTAACACTGAGCCCCTCAGATAATAACTCAGCCTGTCACAGTTAGGGATGGGTACCTTTCACATTTGAACCGATACCCGGTACCTGGGAATCGGTACCGGTACTCAACAGTACCAATTTTCGGTACTTTTGTGTTTTTATGTGGTAATAAATTTTAATTAAAAAAAAAAAAATCTCAAATTTGTTTAATTTAACATATTTTTTATTTTTTATTTTTTCCACCACGATGTTTTTATTTAGTTTTCAGCAGCATGAATTACAGCTTTTTATACTCAAGACATATAACTGCTGCGTTTACACATCACAAACAAGTAAAAAAAAACAAAAAACCCCAAGACATAACAAAAAAAACAAAAAAAACACAAAAAAAAAAAAAAAAAAAACAACCCCCCCCCCAAGAAAAAACAAACAAACAGACAAACAAAACAAAATAGTAATAGTAATAATAATAATAATACAAGAACACTTCTCCTGTTACAATAGATGGTAATCTATACAAATTGGAGTATATAAATACATTAAATACAGACTTTGAAAAAAAGAAAGATTCAACATGCTTTGAAACTGCATTGTCTACTTAGTTTAGTCATTCACTTGATCATCTATTAAATCTAAATTCTTAACATATTTATTTAATTTAACATGAAATGAACAGAAACAGGATTATATAGGTGATTAGATATATTAGCTGACACGTGCTCGTGGCGTCTAATTGCTCTTTAGGGAGTTTATCAATGAACACACGTGAACGCCTGCAGACTGGAAACAGTCAGTTCTCCGTCTCTTTATAATAACAAGACACACAACTTACTTGTTGGGCATTCACGCACACAGGAACGGTTATAAACAGGGCAGGTAGTCGGAGCGAGAGGGTCAGTCTCAACCGTAGACTGTTTAAAATAAATTCAATCCTCCTGCTCTGCCTCGCGGTGAGTGCGCGCGCCCGTAAGCTGCAGGCTCCGTTTGGCGCGCTCCCGCGAAGATGCAGAGAGCAGAGACGTCCACCCGGTCAGTCTCTGACTTTATTACAGGGTGAAAGTATGAAAATCGCCTTCTCTTCCACTCCCTCACAGTCACAGGGATGCGTTCAGGTACCGAAACATGGTACCGTTTAATTTTACATGAATCGGTACTACGTAGTACAGACGGAATTCGGTCGGTACCAAGCGGCAAACTCCGGTCTCAAACGATGAAGCCAATGCGGAAGTGCTATAAACTGCAATACATCGAAAATCCTCTTGAGGCTGGCTGCAGAAACACCGGAAACCACATAGACATGAATGGGAAAAAGACGATCTTTGCAGCATTAATAAACATGTTTACAGCCTGGTTCAAAAAACAGCTTGGCCCTACAACGCTAATCTCTCCAATGGCACACACTGTACGGGGGGTGAATTTTTTTCTAACGTGACGGTTAAGAAGATATTAAGATTATGAGTTTTGCCCAAATAAGGACATGACTGACGTGACTCCCGGTCGGGAACACACAGCCATTGGCTAAGAGACTCACACTACGTCACACTCTGCCTAGTTGAGTTCCGCATTACCAATATGGCTGCCGCCGTCCATTTGCTTCAAAACAGCTCTCAGGAACAGATGGGTGACGTCACGGATACTACGTCCACATTTTATACAGTCTATGGTCGGTACCTATAAAAGTACCGAATTCGGTACCCATCCCTAATCACAGGAACGCATCACTTTACCTTTAAAGACACACAGCGGGGGGAAACATGGATTTTCAATGTCCAACTGTCCGCCACTAAAGTTTTCGTCTCGTCATCGTCTCGTCAATGAAAACTAATATACGTTCCTCTGAGTTTTTAAAGTTATATTTTTTGGGCTTTTTGCCTTTATTTGATAGGATAGTGAAGAGAGACAGGAAATGTGGGGAGCAGAGAGCGGGGGAAGACATGCAGGAAATGGTCGACCAGCCGGGAAACGAACCGGCAACCCCTGCGACGAGGACTATAGCCTCTATATGTGGGGCGCTTAGACCGCTAGGCCACCAGCACCCCTTCCTCTGAGTTTTTATTATCAGGGATGCAGTTTAGTGCGTCTTAGTCTCATATTCGTCATGAAAAAATTCGTCATAGACAAACATATTTTGTCATAATTTTCGTTAACGAAATGAACACTTGTTACTGCTTGACTACAATCTCACACCATCTCTCTTCTTCTTCTTCTCCTCTCCAGTTAACGACAACACGAACAGCAGAGTGGTGCTGTGGTCGTTCTTCGAGGCTCTGGTTCTGGTGGCGATGACACTCGGACAGATTTACTACCTGAAGAGATTTTTCGAAGTACGACGAGTGGTGTAGTGTGATCGAGTCCCTCTGTGTCCTCCACTGTTTTGTTTTTTTTCTTCTCCAACACCAAGACAGTTATTTACACTCTGGATATGAGACTGGCAGTTTCGAGTAAAAGCCTCCTTATGATTGGATCTCAGATGGTTTTGTTCTCCTGTTACCAATTTGGTTCCTTCTTAAAAAAACAAATTGTAATTAGTGTTTGTATGGAGCGAATGGCCAAACGATTCGAAGAGAGATGCTGTTCTGTTTTGTTTTAACACTGTTTTTTTTTTTGTCCCTTTATTATTTGATAAACACCAGTTATACCTGCCAGCACAGATCTGTCTGTGAGAGGCGATGAGGCTCATAATTTCACGTATATAAAGACAATGGATGGGCATGTGTGGAGTAACCACAGGAGAATGTAGCCCTGAGTATGATATAAATGGGACCCTTTATCCTGATAACAAGAAAAGCAGATTTGGTGTGAGAAGCAGGGGATGCTTTCCTCCTGCGTCTGAGCCGAGTCAGACGGTGAATTGGTGGGTATGTGATATCTGTACATTGTGTCTATGCTCTCTAACAACAAATTGCACTCCTGATGAATGCGTCTAAATATCTGAAGGATTTCCACTGCAGCTGGTGTTTAAGGGAAACTGTATAGCTTCTGGCTTTGTCTGTTAATTCATAGCGATACACGCCACGAGGGGAAGGGGGGGTGGCTTCAGCAGATTTATTTTGCAGGGAAGCAGCGCGACTCTCCTTGTAGTTCAGAAAAATGGCGAAACAAACGGGTGGTTTCTTGGCTTTGGAATTCATACGTTGATAATTTTCACACCCAGTTTCTTTCCAATCTTCAACTTAGCATCAAGACCGTGACAAGCTAAGTAACGTTGGATTTTAAACCCAACTACTCGGGAGTGCAACTCCTGAGGAAAGTGTAGAGGAGTACTGAAATACATGTTACATGTTGGGTGAGGCTGGCTGGCTGGGTGGGGGCGGGTGCGTGGGCGGGTGGGGGGGACACCTAATGACTGCTGTGTGCTTTAGTTGCTTCTATTCTAGTTATTTTGTTGGGGTTAGGGATTTTAAATTATGATTGTATACAATTCTGAACTGTTAGTTTTTTTTCTTGGAGCATATTCTGTAACATGCAGCTGTTTGCACGATGCCTTCGATTGAAACATCTTTTTACCTCGTTCTTTTCCTCCAACACGAGGTAAATAAACTCACGTCCGAGGCTGCAGCTTCACATCGAGCACACAGCTGTCACATCGCGGGCTGCATGTTACCGAATATGCTCCAGTTTTGTATCAGAAACAATCCTCGGTGAGCTCAGGCAGGTGAACTGCTCTGAACACAGTCTCTCCTTTTTGTGATTACAACAAAAATCTGATTAAATGGATCTGTACAAATGTAGATTGGTTGTCTGTGGAAAATGCCCCAGGTTTCATAATAAAGCCAATATTCTGTACAATCACTGGTGTCTTTCTCAGAGGGGGGGGGGGGGTCTGTGTCTCACTCACAACGTTTACAAAGAGTTTGGACTTTACATTTTCTGCATTCATGTAAAAGTTGAGTCATGTTAAACATGTACATAAATGTTAGGTCATGTAATGATAAGTATGATGTCTTGATACAGACAGCTGCATGTTAAACCAGCCATTCTCAACCCTGGGGTCCCGACCCCAATGGGGGTCGCGAGATGATTTCTGGGGGGTCGCCAAATAATTTTCGAAAAATATATCTAATATTATATTACAGAATTTCAGTCAGGGAGCTGTTCTAGTTGCTTTGTGCTTCATTACTTTTTTAAAATGCATTGTATCAACTAAATTTGTATGAATTGACCTGTGCGCGTGAGATCATGCTCCGTGACCCACGGCGGGAAAAAAGACAAAGAAAAACAAACCATTAACCTCGCGCTACATTTTGCAACAAGTTTGCTAGCTTTCTGATGCTGTAAAATGGAGCGATGGCTTAAGAGAAAAAGTGTTCCAGCTCGAGACTTGGGTCAGCAGCAGGGGTCTCAGAGTCAGTCACCAGACAGTCTGACAGCAGGACCACCCCCTGAGAAACGGAAGGCACTGGGGCCGACACCGGCTGACTCCAGAGCTTCGAGGCTCCGTAAATATCAGCCCGACTTTCTTAAATTTGGATTTTCGTACATGACTAAAAGCAACGCAGAATACCCACAATGTGTCATTTGCTCTGAAGTGCTGGCAAACGAGAGCTTGAAACCAGTAAAACTTAAGAGACATTTGGAGACAAAACACAGCGGCTTCATTGACAAGCCAGTTGAGTTTTTTCGGCGCAGGGAGCAAGAACTAAGGAGCCAAAAAACGGTGGTCAGTGACTATGCTACAGTCCCAGCTAAGGCCCTGGCAGCTTCATATGAGGTGGCATATTTGGTGGCTCAATCGAAAAAGGCTCACACGATTGCGGAGAGTCTTATCCGCCCCGCAGCCGTAGCGATGACAAGAGCATTGCATGGAGAGAAAATATCTAACACTCTTTTAACCATTCCCCTTTCAAATGACACTGTGGCACGCCGCATTCAGGACACCTGGGTCGCGGACACCAGTGCATGTTAAATTGGGGGTCGCGACTCAAAAAGGTTGAGAACCGCTGTGTTAAACTACCAAAAGAAGCTGTAAAAAAAAGCTAAACTAGCTTCAAAATATCCGCTGTAGGAGTAACATGGTGCTTATTGACTACTTTAGATCACGTGAGCGAGATTTGAACATAATTAGAATCCATTAGATGCAATTTATTGTCCTGAGGGGGATTCTTGTGTTGAGCATTAGTGCAAGCTTGGTGCAACATAAAAACAAACCTAGCACACAAGACAGCAACTAAAAAAATAAGTGCTGATAAAATATTAAACATAAGTGAGTTCCTTGATTATGCACATAATGTTAAAACTAATAAAGCAGTATAAAAGAGTGAAGGCTAAAAAGATGATGCAGTACAAGGTAAGTAGTTCCACTGAAGCAACATATTAAGGTACATTTTGGTAGATTTCATGCTTTAAAATTAGCCTACCATTGATAATGGTGTACTGAACTTAAATTTAACATTTCAGAGAGACTTCTTTTACTGTTTTGTCCAGTAACCTGAAAACTAGCATGCTAATTCTGTCAAAACAACTATAAATAGATGTACTGCCTTATATTTATTATACTGTCTTTATTATACTGATGAATTACATATAGATGAACTATTGTTTTGATTAATTATGTATAGATAAATTGTATTATTTGATTATACTGTCTTTATTATACTGATTAATTCTATATATATGAATGGTATTATATTGATAAGATAGGATAAGATAAGATCCTCCTTTATTTGTCCCACAACAGGGAAATTCATGGAGTTACAGCAGCAAACAAAAAGGTGTACAGAACAAGAATTTAACAAGAATATATATAGAAAAAAATAATAATGTTCATCATTATGATGATACTGTCTTTAATATACTGATTAATTATATATAGATAAACTCTTATTTTGACTTTACTGTCTTTATTATACTGATTAGTTATATATAGATACACTCTTTTATTTGTATTAATCATATATAGATGAACTGTTTTATTTAGAATAATTACATATAAATACATTTTATTATCTCTATTAATTATAAATAGATAAACTGTATTATTTTGATTAATTATATATAGGCAAATTGTATTATATTGAATAATTACATATATATATATTTTATTATAATGATTAATTATATATAGATAAATTGTATTATTTTGATTATACTGTCTTTTTTATACTGATTAATTGTATATAAATAAACTGTATTCTTTTGATTAATTACATATAGATAAATTGTTTTGTATTGAATAATTACATATAAATACATTGTATTATACTAATTAATTATATATAGATCAACTGTGTTTTATTGTAAAACATGTATTGTCACTGTAATCTATGAAAATATGATTTATTATTGTATTTGTTTTGTCCACTGTTTCAGCAATAACTGAAGTGTTCATGCCAATAAGTCAATCTGCACTAGGCTAGCCTTTAAGATTAAAAAACAAGGTTGTATTTTACACTTAAATATGAATGTAATCATTTCAATAAAGCAGGTTAAGTTAGCAGCAACAGATAGTTGCTGTTAGAGAGCCTTTAGTTAGCTTTATTTCAGCATGTTTGAGCAGTAAAATCCACTCTGACAGCGTGTCTTTAATATTTAAATGTCTGACTTTAATTGAACACATTGAAGTCTGTTGTTTTCTTGTTGTTGTGTGTTTGTTTTAATTCAATATGGTGGTTTAATAACAGTTTTAATTGAGAGTCAAATCTCAGCTGAGGAGAGAGAAACAGCATCACAGTGGGGACAGTTTCAGAACGCACGCCCCTGTGACCTCACAGAGACACACACAGACCCCTGTGTTCCATGTGGAACCTCAGGTTGGTATATAAAGCCTCAGCTTGATCTCACTTATCAGACAGCCTCAGTACTCGACAGAGAGAGAGCACACTTTGAGCTTCTTATGAAAACTATTACTTCGCTATCTACAATGACACAACCAAGATCTGAGATGATTTATGAAATCCCTCTGATCACTGACAAGATCCTGACTCCACTGATCCAGACCACCCTCGAGGGGTTGAGCCTTGAACAGTGGAGGATGATTGCTTACGGGGAGCTAGACTCTCTAACCCGGGCTGCACTTGCAGGAACCTGCATGCAAATGGTCCGGTCTGTGTCCACAGTCATCCTGAACGCAGTAATACCCGTGGCAGAGCAGAACACCAGCAGCAGACGCTCTAAAGGTAACATACCATCAGGTACCCTGTGTGTTTATCCACACTCTGTGACTTGGTTAAAGGCATGAGAGCCTCAACTTGCCCTCTAGATGTGGTCGCTACAAGACTACTAAAGGAGACCATGCCCACCATTGGCCCTTTTATTGTATCTATTGTGAATAGCTCTTTGTTGTCTCTTTGCTCTGTTCCTACCTATTTTTTAAAAACTGCTCTGGTTGAGCCACTCCTTAAAAAACCTGATCTCTCCAGAGCACCGAGACAGCTCTGCTCAAAATCTGTAATGACCTCCTTTTAATTAAAGATTCTGGTGACTGCGCCATCCTGGTTCTGTTGGATCTGAGTGCCGCTTTTGACACTATAGACCATAATATTCTTACTGAGAGACTGGAGAAGTGGGCTGGATTAAATGACATGGCCTTGAATTGGTTCAGGTCATATCTTGAGAGGAGATGTTTTGTAGTGTCATCGGCTAGTTCATATTCATCTATGGCGAACCTATCACATGGGGTTCCACAGGGTTCAGTCCTAGGTCCCGCTCTTTTTTCCATTTACATGCTCCCCCTTGGCCATATAATTCATAAATACAATGTCTGTTATCATTGCTATGCTGATGACACTCAACTTTACATCCCAATAAAACATAATAACCAATCAGAAATCACTCATCTCCACAACTGTCTGTCAGAAATTAAATCTTGGATGGCAGACAACTTTTTAAAACTTAATGACTCGAAATCTGAAGTCATTGTGTTTGGCTGTCTGTTGATTTTAGGATTGAGTTTAAGATTATTTTATTGACTTTTAAAGCACTACATGGACTTGCCCCTCTATATATATCTGAGCTTTTATCCCCCTACAAACCTGGTCGCAGTCTGAGATCCTCTGGCAGTGCTCTGTTAGCTGTTCCATGGACCCGACTGAAAACCAAAGGGGACAGGGTGTTTTCAGTCAGGGCTCCTACACTCTGGAACAGCCTCCCAGAGGAGATCAGACCTGCAGAGTCAGACCCTTGTTTTATGTCATTACTCAAGACGCACTTTTACAGGAAAGCTTTTAGTGTGTGATTTTATTTAGTTTTATCTCTGATTTTAAGGGTCTGTTTTATAAGTTTGTATGTTTTTAAGCTTTTATTTCATTTTATTTTTAATCGCTTCCTTTTGCTTTGCACTTCCTGTTTTGATTGCCCATGTAAAGCACTTTGTTACTTGTATTGAAAAGTGCTATATAAATAAAGTATTATTATTTTTATTATCAGATGACTTCAAAGTGTCTGAGGAGCAAATCCATGCCTCCCTGGGAGACTCACTCACAGAGAGTTTCAACAAGGTTTTCAAAGTCCAGAGCGAGTCCTGTGTGCTCTCAGAGAACCTCACCCAGCTGGTGGCTCAAGAAGTGACACTCAAGGTCAATTTTGTCCTCGCAGTGGTCGTCAGAACGCCTGTTTCACCATCAGTGGGAATGGCTTTCTTTGTTAACAGCACCGTTTCGAGCACCAGCGCTCTGGATGAGATGGTTGTTTGTGCTGCGGAGATACTGAGCCAACGCTTCGCAGAGCTCGACAGCAAAACCAAACAAACCCTGAGCTGGAGAGGATTCTCTGAGACAACTTCTGAGAAAGGGCTCGATGAAGATGAGGCGGCTGCTATTCATCTGAGAGAGCTCATGGAGAATTTGGACAGCTTCATCACTGCAGCCACTAAAGAAGTGAGCTCCATCCTTCTGAAGAAGCTCTTTGAAAGCACCGGAGATAAGATCACACCTGAGACTGCTCTGCAGGCTTTGGATGTATCAGCCAGCATCGTTAAAACGATCACTGAATCCCTGCAGAGTTTGAACTTTGGAGATGCCATCAGCCAAATGTCCCCTGTGCTGAACTTCCCCATCCTGACTTGTGACAACCTACATTCACTGGTGAGCACGCTCAAGGCCTTTTTGGCCTCACAGGTGCCAATGTCAGAAAACCATGAGGCACGCATCAACCTGAGATGGCACGAATTTCATCGATTTTCCGAAAAGCTCATCTGTGACCTCATGGAGGATCTCCAGAGCACTATGAATGTGCTGGCTCGTGACTGCTCTGAAGTCATGAAGTCCAAATCACCTGAAATAAAGACACCATCACTAAGTCAGTGTGAATTACCAGGTTATATACAGGATCCTGAGGAACTCCAAGCCTCCCCTGAGACCGTCTTTACTGTCAGCCGGACCACATTCTCGGATTCAGATGATGAGGAAGCTTGTGAGGAGGACATGATGACGGTCATAGACAGAGTTCAAAGGATGCTGCTGGAAGTGTTCCTGCCAAATCAACAGGCGGGCGACGAGTCCAACTACGAGCATCAAGGGAACATCATGTGCCATAAGAAGACCTGCAGCTTAACCAAGAAGCTCACAGAGGAGGTCTATCATTACTTGATGCAGGGGCAGACTTATCAAATCCCCACAGTTCCTGAAGGTGAAATGATGTCCGACGCAGCTATCCCCTGGGTAGCGGACTCCCTTCAGCCTGCCAGGTCACCTGAACTCTCCTACACAATAACAGAAAACAGGGTGAGGTGTTTCCTGCTGAACATGCTCCTCTGGTTCAGGAGTGATCCTGACAGCATGAACCTGACGAATGTGGTGCTGGAATACTTAACTGACATCGAGGGGGTCATCTCAGGGATTCTGACGGGTCAAAGGGATGACGAGTCAACAACATACTCAGAGGAGCTCAGAGAGGACTCATTCCAAGACTCATTCCAGTACTCAGTCCAGGACTTGTGTACTGGAGACCTCACCATGATGTTCGATGGGATGGTGTCTGATCTGCTGACGAGGCTGTTAACTCACACAGCTGCATCCATCAACAAACCATCCAAAGAGACGGACTGTGAAGAAACAGTCAACTATCTCACAGATCTGTGTCTCACAGAAATGGAAACAAGATCTAACTGGGCCATTCCCGAGGATTTCGACACAGATG
Source organism: Notolabrus celidotus (assembly GCF_009762535.1). Taxonomy (NCBI): domain Eukaryota; kingdom Metazoa; phylum Chordata; class Actinopteri; order Labriformes; family Labridae; genus Notolabrus; species Notolabrus celidotus. Next base: position 1,984,679 of record NC_048290.1, read on the forward strand.
AGCTCGTCTTCAGTCTGTTCAACGAGCTCACTGAGAAGTTTGGTTCGGCTAGCTTGCTGCACTCAGCTCTCACACTGCGAGACCCGGCCTTTGACCAAATCATCATCGATGTCCTCATGGCTCCCTTTTGCAGGATCCAAACCTCCGAACTGGAGTCTGAGAACACAAAGAGCTTTTATGAAACTGCACCGTCTAAGACGAAATCCCACAAGAAATGCCGCTTACGCAGATTCTTCTCAGCGGTGGCCAAAGCTATATCCTGGCCCTTCACCTCCTGCAAGCCGTGAATCTTGCGTCATCATGGGGTTTCTCCGGGTGCTCCAGAGAGATGAAAGACTCTAAAATGTTCATTCATTTCTAAATATTTCAAAAATATACTGTTGGTTTATGTGTAACTTACTTTTATTAAAACACTTACAGGAAACAAAGTGTCTTCTGGTTGAGCACATACTTTCATAAGAGTCATGAAGGGAAAGTTTAAAATATAAAGTGAATATTGTTGAAAATGTCTCAGGTCTGAAAGTCTCATATGTTGTGCAAAATACATGAACACACAGAAGCCGTGTATAAACCACAAACAAAACATGACAGGATGCAATGAGACAGGAAAATAAGTCTCTCCCCTCTCTTATTCTTTATACAAGAAAATAAAACAAGACTACAAGAGTATTCTAGCATTTATGAAAGTGGAAGGAAATATAAAATATGATCAAATAAGCTTTTCAATAGTAAATAAAACACTGAAGTGTGTGTTAATTGTCACAAATGTATGAGTTCCTCTAAGTACGACCTTCAGAGGTGGTAAAAACATCTTCAATGGTCAAATGTTATACAATATATTTGATAATTAATTTAAGTTCTGTAAATGTACTCTCTGGATTTGAGTGCCTTTACTTATCTCTATTTAAGAGGAAAACAATGAATTAAAAATGATTGAATTATTATTGAATGCAACCTCATTTCAAAAGCTCTGTTGAATATGAATCAGGTATTACACAATAATATATCCCAGATGCATGAAAGTCCATACAATGAGGAAACTACTTTTTTATACTTTATTAAGTTAGACAGATATGTTTTCTTTCTTTTTGATGCTTTATGTTTATTTTTTCATTTTACAAACAAGAACATTTATTACCTTCATACACTCAACCATCCTAATCTTACAGAGAAGTGACAAGACTGAAAAATATAAATAAATAACATAATAATAAAATAATAATAGCAAAAGTAAAGCTCATTAAAAAGAAAGTAAATATGTAGATTAACAAGCAAATACTTACATAATAAACATTGTAAACAAAAAATAATATTAAATAGAATGACAAATTATCCTTTACATTCATAGACATGACAATAAAACATGAATATTTAAATTAAATAAATACATTGAATTAAAATAATACTGTTATCTTTTACAAAGTTGAACAAATAAACAAATTAAATAAAGAAATAAATAATAAAATAAAGATGAAGCATATTTTCTATATTAGTTATAAAGTTATATTTCATCCAAAATAAATGATAACAAAGATTAACATTATCAGCCACTGTTTTCAATAAAGGGAAGTAAAATATTTTTTAAATTAAAAACTTTTTTTAAAAAGTCAAAATTCCACGGGTACCCGGAACGGTGTTCGTGTCAGCTTCAGTTCCTACCCGGCTTGTAAACATCAGCACATCCGGAAACAGGAGCAGCGTGGAGTGGAGAGTTAGCCCAGCAGTGGCTAACAGGTTTAGCTTCATCCTCCTGAATAAGGTTCAGTTTTATCACCATGGAGAACTCGACAGACGGCACGTGGGACAGTTTACCTGTTCACCTCCACGAGAGCATCTTACAGACGCTCGAGGAGCTCAGGTTCACTCACATGACACCTGTACAGGTAACATGAAGCTTTAAAGCTGCTCTACAGACCTGTTACCTCACACTGAGAACACAGGAGTTATTTACTGTCGTTATTTACTCTAATGTTTGTTTTTATTGTTGTTTACTCTTCACAGTCGGCTTGTATCCCACTGTTCATGCGCAACAAGGATGTAGCAGCTGAGGCGGTGAGTGTCAGATATCAATCTCATGTACTGTACATAATAATAATAATAAATACACAATAATAATAATAATAATAATAATACTTATAAATAAGAATAATTAAGCATTATTTTCCTTATTAATATTATAAATGTAGTATTTTTAATTTTATTTTTAGACATATTTTATTTTCATTTAAATATAGTTTTTATATGTGTTTTATAACTTAAATTTTGGACCTGCATTGTGAAGTTTGCATTTTTCTAATGAAATAAATCTTGAGTATTAAAAATAATATAAAGCTGTAAGGTTTTTACTTTTGGAAACAGCACAAGAGGTTAAAATGAGCTCTGTAATAATAATATTTATTTAATTAATAATGATATAGCATTGTTTTCCTCATTTTTATTATTAATATAATATTTTTATTTTGTTTGTATACATATTTTATGTTAATTTAAATTTAATTTATATATATTTTTTATAAATCTGTTTAAAATACATAAAAAGAATATCTTTGAATTTTGGACCTATATTGTAAAGTTTGCATTTTTCTAATAAAATAAATCTGAAATAAGAACAATTATCAAACTGTAAGGTTTTCCTTTTGGAAACAGCAAAAGAGGTGAATATGAGCTCTGTAATAATAATATTACTCATAAATAATAAGAATTTAGCATTTGTTCCTTATTTTTATTATTATTAATATAATAGTTTTTATTTAATTTGTATACATATTTTGTTTTTATTTAAATGTAAAGTATATATATTTGATAAATATGTTTTAAACACATAAAAACGTGTTTGAATATTGGACCTGTATTGTAAAGTTTGCATTTTGCTAATAAAACAAATCTTGCAAAAAAATTTAAATAATAATAAAATAATGCTGTAAGGTTTTTACTTTCTGAAACAGCACTATTTATGGCTCTTCCCACTCATTATAAATCTATATTTGTTTTAATTTTACAGCTTCTCTAACATTTTGTGGGTTTAATTGTGACACAACTTAATTCATGTTTTCAAAAAGCAGGTTTTTGTCAGCCTGAGTAAGAACTGAACATGAGTTCTGACTGAGTTTGTGTTACAAAACAGATAAAGAGACTTTAAAAGCTTTTATTTATGTACTTATAAGAACCTTAAATTAAAGGTTGTTCATAACCATTAGTTCCCTCAGTCAGTGTGTCTCTAAACTTCAGTATCCTTCATGCTTTATCGCCTCATCTCTCTGCTGCTCACTCACTGATCATCTCTGCAGGTAACCGGGAGCGGGAAGACGCTTGCTTTCGTCATCCCGATCATCGAGCTGCTCCTGAAGAGAGAGGAGAAGCTGAGGAAGATGCAGGTGAGGATGAGTTGATGTTCACAGTGAAGCGTTTAAACCTCCTCTGTGTGTTTGGAGACGTTTGATCTTTAAGTGTGTTTCTCTCTCTGCAGGTCGGAGCGCTGGTGGTGACGCCCACCAGAGAGCTGGCTCTGCAGATCAGTGAAGTCATGGAGCAGTTCATCCAGAAGTTTCCTCAGTTTAAGTAAGAACAGAAAACAGCTGATTGAAGTCTGTGAGAGATGTTGAACTGTGGAGTCAAGACAAACTGAAATCAAACATCTCAGTAAGACAGGGATTATTTAAAGAGTCCTGAAAGCTCGACTCCACAGACGGCTTTCCAGTTTTTGATCCTCTCAGATTTTCAGAGAAGCCTGTTGCAGAGATTTCATGATGATCTTCATTTCTATTTTGAGTCGTTTAAAATCTTTGAATCTCTGTTTTTCAGGCAGATTTTACTGATTGGAGGAACCAACCCGATCGAGGATGTGGAGAAGTTTAAGGAGCAAGGGTGGGTGATGAATAAAACCATTAAAGAACTAAAAACCAGAAGCTGTCAGAGTCCAATGAGAGACAGGAAGTCACAAGAGTTTCTCTTTGGGTTTCACATTTTAGGGCAAACATCCTGATCGCGACGCCCGGCCGTCTGGAGGACATGTTCAGGAGGAAGGTGGACGGTCTGGACTTGGCGAGCTCAGTGAGGAGTCTGGATGTCCTGGTTCTGGATGAGGCTGACAGATTGTTGGAGATGGGATTCGAGGCCAGGTGAAGATGCAAACCGTTAAAGTGCTTCTTTAAAATCAGACTCGTCTGTAGCAGGTCTAACAGAGTCTGTGTCTGTGTTCCAGTCTGAACACCATCCTCGGCTACCTGCCCAAACAGAGGCGCACCGGTTTGTTCTCGGCCACTCAGACGCAGGAGCTGGAGAAGCTGGTGAGGGCGGGGCTTAGGAACCCCGTACGCATCACCGTCAAGGAGAAAGGCGTTGCGGCCTCCGCCGTCCAGAAGACACCGTCCAGACTCTCCAACTACTTCACCGTGAGTCTGATCTCAGCCTGAAGCCTGACTCACACACATCACAACTTTTATTAAAACAGAGACGTTTGATTTCAGATCTGTAAGGCTGAAGACAAATTCAACAACCTGGTGGCGTTCTTACGACAACACAAGCACGAGAAGAACCTCGTCTTCTTCAGGTGAGTTCATCAGACATTAAAGGGATGCAGTGGTTTTAAATTTCCTTTCTTTTAAAGTTATATTTTTGGGGCTTTTTGCCTTTTATGATAAGACCGCTGAAGAGAGACAGGAAATGTGGGGAGCAGGGAGCGGGGAAGACATGCAGGACATGGTAGCGGTCATGAGTTGAGCCGGCAACCTCTGCGACAAGGACTTTAGCCTTTGTATGTGGGGCGCTTAGACTGCAAGGTCACCAGCGCCCCAAATGTCCTGTTTTTTAAGCTGTTAATCAAAAATATGAGTCCCTTTCACACATGCACTTCACTCCTGAAGACTTTGTGCATCTGAATTCATTCTCTCAGACTTTATCCGGGCGTCATCTCTTTCACACGTGCACTTCTGAAATGTTCTTGCCCCTGAATTCTCCAAAGTTGCTCGTTCACACACATCCCTGACAAGGTGGAGACGTCTCTGCAGAACGAAGGGTCTCTACAGGAAATACATGAAGTCAAAATCCGGCTGTGAAAGCAACACATGATGGCAGACGGAGCAACAAAGACTTAAATGATGATGACATCAATGCTTCATGAAAACAGACGGATATGCAGACGTCTTTTGAACTCAGCTGCCAGGGTTCTCACGCACACCAAGCCCTGGCAGCACATCACCCCCACTCTCATTCACCTCCACTGGCTCCCTGTAAAGTACTGCATCACCTATAAACTCTTCCTCCTCACCTACAAATCCCTGCACGCCCTCGCCCCCCAATACCTGGCTGACCTCCTCCACCAACACACTCCATCCAGGAACCTAAGGTCTTTGGACCTGGGTCTCCTCTCCATCCCCCAGACTAAGCTGCAGACCTTAAGAGACAGAGCCTTCAGTGTGGCAGCCCCTACTCTGTGGAACTCTCTCCCTCTCCATCCGCAGCGTCCCAACTCTGGACGGTTTGAAGAAAGCAATCAAAACGCACCTTTTCCTCAAGGCCTTTCCCCGTTAGATATCCCCACCTACTCCCCAGACCCCCTACCTGACCCTGTCACCTTGGGTTTCTTGAAGGCCGCTGTATAAATATCAGTTATTATTATTATTCACAGTTCTCATCACTACCCCTCGGATGTTTTTATTCATCCTGTTAGGCTTGAAATTTCAGAAGGGGGCAGGAAAAAGTCAGGGTGAAAACACATGCAGCTCTTCCTGAAAATGTTGTGAGTTTATTTTTGTGTGAATAAAGCTCATGAAGTCAGGATTAGTCGATGTGTGTGAACGCAGCAGGTCCAGTCTTGGGGCTCACGTTCAGGAGAGTTTCTCTGCTTTCTTCTGATGTGTTCGTCTTGTGGAAATGTTGGTTCCTTAACTCCTTAGTTTGGTGTTTGTTTAATGATCTGGATGACCTGTTTCTTTAATCCTCAGTACGTGTGCGTGTGTGGAGTACTACGGTCGAGTTCTGGAGGTGCTGGTGAAGAAGGTCCCGGTGCACTGCATCCACGGCAAGATGAAAAACAAACGCAACAAGATCTTCGCAGACTTCCGAGCACTGAAGAGGTGAGACGCAAAATCCATTAAAAACCTGGTGGTGTGTTCAGGGCATTCTTTGTTTTTATGCATTCTATGTGTCGTCTTGCAGCGGGATCTTGGTGTGCACGGACGTCATGGCGAGAGGCATCGACATCCCTGATGTGAACTGGGTGCTGCAGTATGATCCTCCCAGCAGTGCCAGGTGAGGAGGGCGTGCAAAACACAAACAAACGATGCATTTCTCATCATTTAAGATCTATTTTTCTTATTTAGAAATTTAAAGAAAGTCAGAATAGTATTCAGAGTGTTCAGGGACTATTTTTAGCATCAGAGTAATCTGTGTGTGTGCTCAGAGTGTGTGTGGGATGAGTCAGAATGAAGTGTGTGGGAAGAGGCTGCTCTACAGGAAATATTCAGCAGTAGATAAAAAGTTAAACTCAGTGTTGGTGTGAGTATTTAAGGATCTAAATAAAAAGTTTACATCTTGATTTTACTTTATAACGCTCAGCTGTGTCTCATGTTCGTCCTCTTTCTCTCAGCGCGTTCGTTCATCGCTGCGGGCGAACGGCACGAATCGGCAATCAGGGTAACGCCCTCGTCTTCCTGCTGCCGATGGAGGAGTCCTACGTCAACTTCCTGTCCCTCAACCAGAAGGTGAGTCCTAAAACCTTTGGTTAAAGAGTTTGTCCTTTTGGTTGCTGCTCTCTTGTCACTCACAGAGGATGCTTTAAGTGCACATCAGTTTTAACTAACCCCTTCAACATGCAAGCAATTTTTGGGTTCAGAGTCTTCTCTAGGGACGCTTCGACATGCAGGACACGTGACGCTAGAATCGAACCACCAACCTCCAATTTAAGAGACACAGATTTGGGAGCATTTGAACCTTTGTGCATGCTTTGTGAATCACACACTGTCTTGTTTTTAATGTCTCACTTGTAGAAGTTTAGTGAGCATGAAAGCTGCACAATCCTTTCATGCATCAGGCCTGGAGTCTTATTTTTTGCAACCAGCAACGTCGCCCCCTGCTGGTGGATTGGAAAGATCTTTACTCTCCAGACTCACAGGACACTTTAATTCAATTTTTTTATTTAGTTAAAGTTTTTCAAAGATCTGTTTATTTTAATTTTTACACATTACTTTGAAAAGATAAATGTGAACAATTAAAGGAAGTGATATTTGTTGTATGAACGAAAAGGCACCAATAATAATAAATGATAATAATTTAAAATAAAAGATAAACAAATAAAAATAGTGAAACTACAATAAGATAAATAGGTTAATATTTAAAAATAATAATAATAATTGCAAAAGGTAAAACAATATATAAATAATAAGAATAAAAAAGAAAAGTAAATAAATAATAATAGTAATAATTATAATACTAAAAACAAGCCTCTTTTTAAAGTCCATATTTGATCTAAACCTCAGATAGTCACCTCTCTCCGTCTCTGTTCTTCACTCCAGTGCCCGCTGCAGGAGATGCCCTCTGTGGGTGACGTTGTGGACGTCACGTCCAAAGTTCAGACTCTGTCTCTGGAAGACCGCGCCATGTTTGACAGAAGCATGAGAGCCTTCGTCTCGTACGTCCAGGCGTACGCCAAACACGAGTGCAGCCTCATCTTCAGAGTCAAAGGTGAGAAACAGCCGCCTCACACTTTTGTTCACGCTTGTTTCTGCAGCGTTCTTAAAGTTTAAACATCTTTCATTGTTCCTTTTTTTTCATCTAGATCTGGATTTTGCCGCTCTGGCTCGCGGCTTCGCCCTCCTCCGTCTGCCGAAGATGCCCGAGCTGCGGGGGAAGACCTTCCCCGACTTCATCGAGACGAAGGTGGACACGGAGACCATCCGCTACAAGGACAAGCAGCGGCAGAAGCTCAGGAAGAAGATGCTCGCCGAGCTGAAAGAGAAAGAGAAGGACCCGCCTCCTAAGAGGAACTTCATAAGGAACAAGTCGTGGTCCAAACAGAAGAACAGGAAGGACCGCAGGAGGAAGAACGCCGCCAAGAGGAAACGGAACGAGGTAACGCTCTAACAGAGATCTTTGATGATCACATTTTAAATATTTGTTTTTAAATTCAGCTTCAAATCACGCCGTTCTGTTCTCTTTCTTTCAGCCGGAATCAGAGGTGGAGGACGAGGACATGAAGGAGCTCGCCAACGACACCCGGCTCCTAAAGAAGCTAAAGAGAGGACAGATCACAGCCGAGGACTTTGAGAAACAGATCACAAGCGGACCGAAGTCCAAACACAAAACAGAGGCGGCGCCAGTCAACGGCGAGGAGGGCGGCGAGGACGTCTGACACCAAACATCAGAAATAAATCACCTTCACGTGTCGACCTTTTCATGTGTTTATTCAGAGATTAGAGGCACAGTTTGTTTTCATAAATAAAGCTTGATGAGTTCGTCGCTGACGGCCGACGGCGTGAGGACTCCCAGGTCGGTGAAGAGGAGCGTGATGAGGGAGGGGGGCGTGTAGTCGATCATGGGGTGCTCCTCTGACAGGTTCTGGACGGTCTTCAGGGTGTCGGCTTTGTACTGAGGAGGAAAAAACGTGAAGAGTAAATCCTCAGGAACAAACTTGACGTGGATCTTTGAGTCTCTGACGCCTCACCTTGAATTTGTCGGGGACGTCCTGCTGGTTGAGCGGGTAGAGGCGGACGAACTTGAAGCTCTCCGCGACCACGTAGAAGGGTTTGTTGTGAGCTTTGGAGCAAACGGCCGTCTGATAGGTGCCGATCTGCAGGAGGGAGGAGGGAGACTTTACATGTTCGCTCTTTTCAAATTCTCCTGATGAAATAATGACTGATGTATCACTCTGTCCCTTAAAAAAACCCATTTTCTTGTAACAAATGTAAAAAAATCTGCCATTGTCATTCAATAATTTCATCTTTGTTCATAAGAGTCTCTAAATTTATGAATTTATACAATAAACTCTGTTTTTTCTCCACACTTCCTTCGTCTGTCCTTTAAGATTCTCACACTCGTCTTTAAAGGAACCTGAAACACATTTATTCTGTCAGAGAGAGCATAATGAATTCATCCTAAGTGGCTGGTTTTTGCACACAGGACGTGTATGTGGTTTCCTGTGTTTCTGCACCCAGCCTCTAGTGGACGCTTGATGAACTGCAGTTTTTAACACTTCAACACGGGCTTCATATTTGAAGACTGGAGGTTGCATATTGAACTTCACCTTGTTGATGATTCCTCCGCTCTCTACGACTCCTTCTGCACCAACGATGACCAGATCTACTTTCTCCAACACGTACCTGAAAGGAAAACACAAAATTAAAACACTTAAGACGTGCACCTGAGCTCCTTAACTCTCTGTTTGACGTCATCCTCATGTTTTTACCCCACAGCAGCGTCCAGGACCACCGTCACAGGAACGTTGAGTTTCCTCAGAGCGTCCGCCATCTCTCGCCTGAGTAAAGAAAGGATACTTCACTGAGTGTGTGTCCTTTTAGAGTGAAACTAAGACTTAGAGGCAGTTTACACACACTCACTCACCCGGCGGCGTCAGGCTGCGATTCAGTCACATACACAGAGAAGCGTTTCTTCTCAGCTGCAGCTTTCTCCAGAACCCTGAGGACCACTCTGGAGAACGAGTGAGTCAGGATTTTCTGAGGGAGGGAGAAGGAAGAGTTTAATGTCCTTTAAGTCTGCATGTTTCTCAGCTGTGTTAAATATCTGCACGTCTGTTCTTCAGCTGAACGATTCATAACTTCTGCATCATGCAAGAGTAAACACTCACTGCTCCGTCTTTGATGAAGGTGTGACACAGCTTGGCGACTTTGGTCCTGGACAACGAGATCTTCTCCAGAAAAAGTTCTCCTCTCTCCTCCATCACCTTCTTACAGCGAGACAGATCCTGCAGAGAGAGGAACAACGGTTAACAGAGAACATACTCTCTCTCTCTTCATCTCCCTCTATCCCTCTCTCCAACACGGTCTCAGCAGATGTGTGTCTAACATGAGTCTGGTCCTGCTGGAGGTTTCTGCCTGTTAAAGGAAGTTTGTCCTTAGGGAGTAGGGGGAGGTAGAGCGTGCAGGCCCTTGGGGGATGAGTTTTAGCCCAAACAGGCTTCTCATCTCAGCTCTGCCTCCACTGTCTTCCACGTCTCGCTGCAGACTCTTCTTGCTGTGTTTTGGGTGGAGGTGGGTGTCTTCACTGAGCGTTCATCCTTTCTTCAAGCACTTTGTGTTCAACTCAAATTGTAACTACTAAACTCCTTGATTTTCACATTGTTTTCTCCTGAAGTAACCTGTGTTTTAAGATATTTAAACCAGCATGTGGGGGTCCTGGTAGCTCACCTGGTGCTCCAGGGATGTGAGACTGATGAAGCGCAAGAAGAGCTCTCCTCCTGAGGACACGGCCACAGAGGAGTCCACTTTTGTCAGGCAGTCTGTGGCCCACGTCAGGCTGTTGCTGAGGCCCAGGATGGTCTCACCTGAAGAGGGAAGGGTCAGATTTTAAAACAATGTCTCACAGTAGGAGAGTATTTCTGTTTTCTTGCAGCTTTTTTTGAGAGTATTTTTTAATCTTTCATGAACACACCTTTGTCTCTCTTGAGGAACTCCAGCAGAGTTCGGATTGCAGCCACAGCTGAGGCCATGTCCGGGTCTTTCCTCATCTGGGTCCTGAAGTACTCCACCAGCTCTGAGCAGTGGAAACAGTCAAATAAGCTTAATTTGAGCTCTGATAATAATTTAAAATAATCCAAAATGTTAAAGTTGAACTAACTCACCTTCTTCTTCCATCTTCAATGTCTAAAGGAGAGCCTAAAGCTGTTATCTTTAAGTTAAAAACAAACCAGGAGGATTTTTTTTGATGAGTTTCGTCAAATTTGACACATGAGCTGCTGACTCCGCGTCACTCCAGCCTTCGTTTGAACAAAACTCCAAACAAAAATGTGAAAATAACTTTTCAGATTTAATCCTTTCAGTCACAGCTCTCAAAGTAAAGCTCAAACACTGAGCTTGGATCAGCGTGTGAAGTTCTGTAACCGATATTTGCAGAGTTGCACTGAGTTAGCTCATCTCTCACAGAGCTGCGTGTTGATGTGTCGCAGAGAGATGACGTCATGACGTTTCTAACGTGTCCTCCATGAACAGCGTGCCCTCTTCCGGTGCTGTCGGTGCTCAGCAGCTGAATTTTACAAGAGTACCCTACTGCAGGCAAGATGGCGCCGCCACAACATCCACACCGGAAGTCCATACCGGAAGTCCATACCGGAAGTTACAAAGCTAAAAACGTTGCAATAACACCCACACCGGAAGTCCATACCGAAAGTTACAAAAATAAAAGCCTTGAAAAACAGGAACGTGAACGCAAAATAAAAGCCTTCAAAAACACGTAGGTTTACAAGTAATTCTATGAACTTTTTTGCACTTACATTTTAATCGTATCAGTATTATTACTCCAAAAGTGTATAGGCTGTTGAGAATTTACTGTTTTGAGAAGTTACTTAGAAGCCTGCACGAATCACTAAGTTATAGTGTTAACGTCTCAGCCATGCACAGCCTTTTGTTCCGAGTGTGTGTTGAAATACTTAAAGCTGATTATGATGCTGCCGTGATGACATCTGCATATGCCTCTCTTGTTTTGTCTGGGTCATATGCTATTTTATGTTGTGTTAGCCTGACTGTACCTCAGTACAGTTTGCTGTAGTGTTTGTTCCAAATTACCTTGCATGCTGTCTGCCTATGTGATCACATGTATAGATTAATGAATGAATGAAATACAGATCCAGAGTAGATCCACAGTCACGAGAGAAGAGCAGAATGTTATCTATGGTGCAGGGGCGAGTGGAGGAGGAAAATGTAGAGGTGTGTGGTGACTGTTTCTTTTTTAACATAATTTGTAACACGTTACAATGACACAGTGACAGGGGTGTTCATTAACCACAAGAACAAACGGAGGGAATGGTTTCTCCTTCTAGTTTGAGACATTAGATGGGCGTAAACACTATGAGCTTGTCAAACAGTTTTATTCAGATTGAATGCTTTATGCATGTACACCAATGTCTTAACAAGATCACTTTATTTGGCGTCCATGAAAACATTGAAGTTGGAACCTTCAATTAGAATGACTAGAAAAACTGCAAATGTATACATAGCTACTGTTTCTTTCCATCCAACCCCTACTTGAAATGTAGAATTATACTTTATTTTATGTTCTTTTAATGTTATATGTATGATGTCTTAACCCTTTTGTATTGATAATGTTGTACTTGAAAAAGAACAATGCACTTTTGCTATTACAAACTCCAAATCAACATAAAATATTAGGACTAAAATATTTCAACTTGAGGCACCACTGTCAGCCACTGATGATAGATGTACAGTACACATTTCTGGGGAGCCTCTGTTGTTTTTGTGGTGAATATAGATCTCTGTGTACAGCTTGAGTGTATTTTCCCTCTTACTTACAGTCTTTTCCTTCTCATCCCCTCCCCCCACACACACTAACACTCTACATTATTCTGTTCTTCATACACAGCGGGATCTCTCTCACTCACTCTCTCTATCACAATTAGCTTTCTGCTAATTGATTTAGCAGCGACAGACTAATGCAATCAATACGCTACACGAAGAAGAAACTTCCAGTTCGAAGCATCCGGCATTGGGTAGAGAGGGGGTTAAAGAATCACTTCCGGTATGGACTTCCGGTATGGACTTCCGGTATGGACTTCCGGTGTGGATGTTGTGGCGGCGCCATCTTGCCTGCAGTAGGGTGCCTCTCGAATTTTAGGGGATTTTTTTGGTCAATTTTGAGTCAAAAGGGGATTTAAAAGAGGAAACATTGTTTGTTTATGTTTCTGTTGTCTTTGAACTTATTTACTTTGACTATTTATACACCTTTATGATTTTTATGCAAAGAAAATTGGTTCAAATTGAATTTTAAGTTCTTTGAATTAGCATATTAATCACATTTAATAGAAACAAAGCTGTAAACATATTTAAGTGTTATATTTAAATGAATTTACCAACATTTTATAACCACTGCAGTAGAAAAAAATGACAACAGGGTGAAACACAGTTGAAGTAATATACATAATGTTTATTTATAAGGTAGAAATCACAATTGCTGATGATTACTGTGCTTTAATAAACATGTAAAATGTCCATTTATATGTTTCTCACTGCATTGTATTTTTCCTTTTTTGTTATGTGCTTTTTATTTTATTGTGTTTTTGCTCATAAATACCAAATTTGACGTATCAAGATGTAGCTGAATGGATTAGACATAAACTGTATTCACCACAGCTTATTTAATACAGATTGGAAGAGCAGACAAAATAAAATTTCATCTAAAATTAAAGAATTGGACAACTTAAGTTTATTTTAATGCACTTCATGGCTTCTTTAAGTTTTCAGACTACCTGTATCTATGTTTTTATTTAACTTTTGTTATAAATATGAATAAAAAAGACTGAAAATAATGATGTTGAACAATTGATGTGTCCCTCTCTGCTTAGTTTTCTGGATTGTATAGAAGTTACTGACTTCTGCAGTTTTAATTCCAGCCAGCAGAGGGCAGTGTTGTTATTTTTAATGTCTGAAAACTTTACTGAAAGTCTGGCCATGTGCTTGTTTGGATTTTGGGCCAAGTTGAGTAGAATAACAACACTTGCACTTTTACATAGAATAGAATAATTGAATTAAAAAAAAATGACATTTAAGTTTCAGGAAAAGTTCAACATTTTTAATCAAAATTAAAAATAAAATTAGAATATTTCATATCAGATTAATAATTTAATAATTTAAAGCTACTAAAGTTATGAAAAATTAAATGACTTTGCAGGATAGTCAGATTTGTTTTGGTTGTACTCTTAATTCACAGATTAATCAGCTGTAGAAATAATAACTGGCTGCAGCCTCACTCAAGGTGAGTGGAATGTAGAAGAAAGGTCAAAGGTCATCAAAATAAGATTTTTATTTACTAAAGTGTTCGTCACTGAAAGTTTTATTAATCATGTGGCCTCTTCCTTTTAGGTTGTTTATTAATGTACTATAATCATCCTGTACTGGTACTTTTATTCAAGTCAAAGTATGAATATTTTCTACAGCACTGCTCACAAGTAAAATAAAAATAAGCTTATAGTTTTAATGTTGTGAAAATAACTATTCACTTTCTAATGCTGCACTTTAGCAAGATTTAAAATTGAGGACAGTAAGTAGAATAGAGCTTATATATTCAACTAAATTAGTATCTTTACTTAAGTAGAAGCTCAAATAGTTTCTCAAACACAGCTAAGAAATAGTTACCTCCAATTACCTCTGATCTCACATGTAAGAATAAATAAATCAGTGGAAAGGAATCACACACTTTTTATTTTGCCTGTTGACACTGTGGCAATAATGTTAGCTTACATTCTAAATCAGTAAAAAAAATGGAGGAAAGTTTTTCTATTACTTTAAATTTATTTGGAGAGCATTCAACTTTAGATTAAAGGATCGAAGGCAAAGAAGAGAAGAGATGAGGAAACTGGTGGAGGAGGTTGAAGGAGATCAAATAAAGAAACATCTGTCCGAATGAAGCCAACACAAACCACAACACAGTATGAGCTTCGTAAGAACAGGAGTACGCTAATGTTTTCATTTTACTGTGAATTTTTGTGCTTAATAATCTAAAAGTGAATTTGCCCACAAGTAGGCTGCTAATGAAGCTCTACAAGGACTGTTTTCTTTTTGCTGTATAATTGAAATAATTCCTAAATTAATCAAATCACGTTAAAATGAATATTTTTGTATCAACTGTTTAATAATTTGGCTGCAAAGTGATGTCTGTAAGTAAAGTAAGAGAGCCTTAAATGTGTACTAAAGTAGGCCTCCTGTCTCTTTCCATGGCTGTTCTTCTTCTGCACCATTTTGAGTGCAGCCTCGTCCCTGTAATGTGTTGTATTCAAAGTGAGGTATTAATACTTTTTATTACAGTAAGAACTTCAGGACTGTCCCTCCAGCTCGGAGGACATCCATGCTGTTAGCAGCCTCTTTGTTCTCCTGCACACACACAGCAGGGAGACACATCTCTCCTCTCAGTGCAGCTGCAGCCACGCTCCCCTCTCCTCTCTCCCTCTCCCTCCCTCTCTCCATGCTACATCAGTCCGCGCAGGCGCAGTCCGCTCCACTGTGCGCTCTACTGTTTGCATTGTGTCTGAACTGCCGGCGAGCTTTAAAAATATTAAACCCACCGCGGCGGCACAATGTCGGGCAGGTCGGTCCGAGCTGAGACCCGGAGCAGGGCGAAGGATGACATCAAGAGGGTCATGGCGGCCATCGAGAAAGTACGAAAATGGTAAGAAAGAGAAGAAGGGGAAGAAGAGCTGGCTTCGTTATCTAACAGGAGAAAGGCTTGTTGGGGGAGGAGAGGGAAGGAGGGAAGGAGTGAGGGATGAAAAGGAAACAAAAAAGGAGAATTAGTGAACCGGATTCAGGGCTCCGGTTCACCTGAGAGCCCGGGAAACGGACACCCCTGTCCCCGGTGTTCCTGCTCTCTCCCTCGCGCTGCTTTTAACGGCTGGGTTGAACCAGAAGCCATTTCGATGCAGTCACATGAAGCCATTTCTGCCCGCCGCTCACAGGGAAGCAGGCGGAGGGGTTTTTATTTTACCCCCCTAAAGACCCAAAACTCTCTCCTCTGGATCCATTCGACGACGGCGCTCCGGAGCCGGATCACTTTAGTCCGTGTGGAGTTTTAAATGAGGCGCTTTGAGTCTCCCTTTAGGGCTGAGGGAGAGAAGGAGGCTCGGTGGGGGTTGGGAGAGGGAAGTAGGAGCTCCAGTAGAGCATGGCTGAAGAACACGTAGTGACTCAGACTTCAACATGAAACACTGAAAACACACTTTAATTCAAACTAACGGCTGACAGAGGGACGTTAGAGCACGAGACGATGCTGCTCAGAGGGTAACCCCGCCCGGGGGGTTTAATTCAGACATGTTACATGTTATCAGGTGGGTTAATCAAACGTACCCACGTCAAAGTCAGAGAACAAAACAAGTTTAAACATTCATTTAAATTTATATTTAACTAAATAAGAACATTTTTAACAAAACCAAAACACAAAAGACATTTTTAATAAATTATTATTTTTTATTAAATGTGTTTTTTTTGTGACAGTAATGCAGATTACTTAAAAAACAAACTGTACAAAAGTGTTTTTAACTAAAACTACACTTAAATGTTGTTATTTAGTTCTTCCACACAACCCTATAGATGATTATATACTTTATTATAACACTTTGGTTAATATTAGCATAAAAAATATAACATATTTAGTAGAGTAAAAGACAGAAAACACAGAGATTAAATAACAAACATTGTTTATTAGTACATACAATCACTAAAACCAAATAGTAAATGTTAATTACGTTTGATTTATTATTATACAATTTTTGGAAAATTACCTTTTCAGTTCTTTATACAGATAATTACATTGTACTTTAATATTTTATTTTTTGTGCTACTCCTATATAAATACATTTCAGACACCTTGGTTAATATTACACAGTACAAAAGTGTTTTGTTAATAAAACTACACTTAAATATTTTTATTTTGTTCTTCCACCAAACCTTTTACAGGATAATGTACTTTATTTCTTCATTTTAAACACTTTGGTTAATATTAGCATCAAAAATACAACAGATTTATAGTAGATTAAAAGACAGAAAACACAGGGATTAAATAAAAAACATCACTACACACAATCACTAAAACCATACAGTAAATGTTAATTATGAGACAATTTTTGTACTAATTCTTTTGGAAAACTAACTTTTCAGATAATCCCACTTTACTTTAATATTTTCTTTTTTGTGCTACTCCTATATAAATACATTTCAGACACCTTGGTTAATATTACACAGTACAAAAGTGTTTTGTTAATAAAACTACACTTTAATATTTCTATTTTGTTCTTCCACTCAACCTTATAGATGATTATATACTTTATTTCTTCATTTTAAACACTTTGGTTAATATTAGCATCAAAAATACAACAGATTAAAAGACAGGAAACAGAGATTCAATTACAACCATTGTTTATTAGTACATACAATCACTAAAACCAAACAGTAAATGTTAATTATATTTGATTAATTATTATACAATTGTACTAATTCAGTTATTCATACAGATAATCACACTTTACTTTAATATTTTCTTTTTTGTGCTACTCCTATATAAATACATTTTACACAGAGATTAAATTACAAACATGTTGTATTGTTAAATACAATCACTAAAACCAAACAGTTAATGTTAATTAAGTTTGATTTATTATTATTAAAAAAGTATATAATTTTTTTGGGGGGGAAATAACTTTTTGTATATTGAAGACAGTGATGGAAAGTGATTTATTAGTTCACTATACAGAAAATAATACTTAAATATTTTCTTTTTTGGTCTACTCTATTGTAAACACATTTCTGAGATTAAGTCAATTTATTCTAAGGTAATTTTCAAGTTGTTTTTTTAAAGTATAAAATGTTAACTTTGTAGTTTCTATGAGATGATAATGGAAAATAACTAGCTAAGAATATACATCATACATAAGTTAATTTACACAACTATATCCATTTTATGAAACTTTAAACTTCACCTTTCAGAGTTTTAATATTTTAAAATTCAACTTCTGTCACTTTTTGTACATTTTGAGGCTAAATCTTAAGAACCAAGTGTACAAACACTACATTAATACATGCACTACATATATATCAGTTAATGGAAGCTACTTTTATATCATTAAAGTCATTCTACAGAACACCCAGAGGATATTTATCAGAATTATGAGTACTTTTATTCTTTATTTCTAAGTAATTTGTAGGGTTTTAAGCCGTTTTTGGAAAGATGAGTACATTTAAACTTCACTTTCAAATGCTTATTAGATTCATTAATAACATATTTCATAAGTTACAGACAAAAATAGAGTTTGTGTGCAGATAATATATTGTAGGGTACCACATGTTGTAATTTTATCCACATTTGCATCGTTTTTTTGTCTCTTTTGGCCAAAAAATAGTTTAAAATATGACTTTAAATGTTTTTATTGTTGCTTTTCTTCCAGTTTTAAGTATTTTCATCACCATTTAGTGTACTATATATTTTCTAAACCTGATTTTAAGTCACTTAAATGACAGATAATCTCCATAAAGCCCCCGTCATCATCCTTGATCGTGTTATATCTGCTGTTTATTATTAAACATATGTTCTCCTGCATGTTAATCACAATATTTCACAGTAAACAACAGATCTCAGTCGTTCATTCAGGAGTAAAATCCTCCAGCCTCTGAAATGTGATGATTTATTCTTCTTCTCTGGTTTTTATTGTTGTAGATTTTGGTTTGGGGTATGAACTGTGTGCACACGTGATGTTGTCTTCTTTTAATGTGTGTTTTCTGTTTAAAAACAAGATGTGGAGATTAGAATAAGAAGCCTGTAATGACTGTACGGCTTCCTGACAGCGAGCTGCGTTCAGTGCTCGTCTCCCATCACGACGTCTCAGCGTCTTAATTTAGACGTAATGAAAGTATGTAAAGCCTGGCAGCCTTTGAGTCAGCTCTGCTCTCTCTCTCTCTCTCTCTCTCTCTCTCTCTCTCTCTCTCTCTCTCTCTCTCTCTCTCTCTCTCTCTCTCTCTCTCTCTCTCTCTCTCTCTCTCTCTCTCTCTCTCTCCTACACAGGGAGAAGAAATGGGTGACCGTCGGAGACACGTCCCTTCGTATCTACAAGTGGGTGCCGGTGACGGAGCCCAAATCAGATGATGTGAGTCCAGAACGTTCCGCCTTTGAATCAAGGACAAAATGTATTTTATAATGCGTGAACACACTTTTCTAAACTCCCTCCACCTCGCTGTTAAATCAGACGATGACTGAGTCTGAGTTAACTCTTAACTGTTGGTTTATTTTCTGGTGGTTTTGTAGAAAAACAAGAACAAGAAGAAGGGCAAAGATGAGAAATACGGCTCCGAGCTGACGACTCCAGAGAACAGCTCCTCCCCGGGGATGATGGACATGCATGGTAGGTGCTCAGAGGGTAAGAACGTTAAATCCTGCATGTTTCCTACCATCAAAATAATCACACTTTACAACAAAAGACTAGAATACTATGAAAGGATGTGAAGGATTTAAAAACATGTTGTTCTCAGACACTCAGGAGGATACAGGCTTTACTTCAGGACTTCTTTAAGCTGCCTTCATTTCAGAGAGAAGATAGAATATATCACAGTTTAATTCATGTTCAACGTGTAGAATCATTCAGAGACTCTTTGATTGTTTGGGGGGTTTGATCATCATGTGAGACCCGTCCTTTTTACTGTGAGGCGTTTACAGCTGGAGACCCTTCATATCACACGCTGTAGCATTTAAAACCTCATCTTCATCCTCGTCCATGCAGATCTTTGTTTCTGCAAAGCATAATCTCTCATACCCTGCAAGGTTAAACTTTAGGCCAGTAAAGATCATTTCCTGGACTTTTCATGTCTTTCTTGATCCGGATATGTAACCAAAACTTCCCCCAGAAACTCTGAAACTTCAGCAACTCCACGCTTAAAATCCAAGATGACAGACCCCTGTCCCCGGTGTTCCTGCTCTCTCCCTCGCGCTGCTTTTAACGGCTGGGTTGAACCAGAAGCCATTTCTGCCCGCCGCTCACAGGGAAGCAGGCGGAGGGGTTTTTATTTTACCCCCCTAAAGACCCAAAACTCTCTCCTCTGGATCCATTCGACGACGGCGCTCCGGAGCCGGATCACTTTAGTCCGTGTGGAGTTTTAAATGAGGCGCTTTGAGTCTCCCTTTAGGGCTGAGGGAGAGAAGGAGGCTCGGTGGGGGTTGGGAGAGGGAAGTAGGAGCTCCAGTAGAGCATGGCTGAAGAACACGTAGTGACTCAGACTTTAACATGAAACACTGAAAACACACTTTAATTCAAACTAACGGCTGACAGAGGGACGTTAGAGCACGAGACGATGCTGCTCAGAGGGTAACCCCGCTGTAGCATTTAAAGCCTCATCTTCATCCTCGTCCATGCAGATCTTTGTTTCAGCAAAGCGTAATCCCTCACACCCTGCAAGGTCAAAC
This sequence comes from Notolabrus celidotus, assembly GCF_009762535.1. Taxonomy (NCBI): domain Eukaryota; kingdom Metazoa; phylum Chordata; class Actinopteri; order Labriformes; family Labridae; genus Notolabrus; species Notolabrus celidotus. The sequence goes on from NC_048290.1 coordinate 2,004,797, forward strand.
TTTAGGCCAGTAAAGATCATTTCCTGGACTTTTCATGTCTTTCTTGATCCGGATATGAAACCAAAACTTCCCCCAGAAACTCTGAAACTTCAGCAACTCCACGCTTAAAATCCAAGATGGCGTCTCCCTTCAGCAACAGTTCAAAAACTGTGCTTTTATTGGACTTAACTTGCAACTTAAGTCTTGATTTATGTAACCAAATCGATCACACTCATAGTATTGTGAAAGTTAATTCTGTGGACATGTTGTCTTGTTGCTTTCAGCCCACAAACTATCACATAGTGTTGTTTAGAAATGGCTAACAACAGCAGGAGCTAATGGCTAAACCACAGCTCGTAACTGGAGCGCAGTCGACTTGTTTCTGTCGTCATTCCCAGCTCTGACGTCCGACTTGTGAGCTAAATGGAACGCTCCATTACCTCTGTACATGGGGCGAAACCAGCGCCACCAAAACACATTTTTTAAGCACTTTCTAAGGAGCAGATTCTTTCAAACTCTGGCTTCTGTGTCAAATTAGGAAACTACGCTGCCATCGGATACATTTCTGTGTCCGTCGTCATTTGTGGACTACAGGTTTGTTTACTTTTGGTTGGCCCTGCTTGAACTGATTGGTTAAAAATACTGGTGGCCTCGCGGTCTGAGCGCTCGACGTATAGAGGCTGTAGTTCTCGTCGCAGAGGTCGCTGGTTCAACTCCAGGCTGGTCCACCATCTCCTGCATGTCTTCCCCCGCTTTCTACTCCCCACATTTCCTGTCTCTCTTCAGCTGTCAAAAATATAACTTACAAAAAACAAATAAATAAATGTATAGTGACTTCTTTTAAAGTTTGCAGTCACATGACTGAATGTATACAAGGACAGCTTGCCTTAAATGTCCTCCCTTTGTGAAAGAACAGAGGCCAAAGTAAAGCTTGTTGCACTGGTGACGTATCATGGAGCTCAGGCGTGAACAGAAGCAGTCAGGCAGGTGGAGCTGCAGCATTCACATCATGCCTCCTTCACTCACCAGAACACACACGTGTTTCACTTCCTGATAGCGTTGTTGTCGCTCCCTCATGTGGGTCTAATCCACAGCATCACAGATTCCTACGTGGGTTAGAAGCATCTGATAATGCTGTACTGCAGCCAGCCAGTATGAAGAGCTCTAGATGTTTTGACCTCACTTTTAAGGACGTAAACATCCCTCCTTACTGTCTGCATGTTTATCTTCTTCTCTAAATGAATGTCTGATGATGGAAAACGTAAACGAAACTCTAAAGTGAATCACTCTTCATGTTTTCAGACGACAACAGCAACCAGAGCTCCATCGCCGACTCGTCTCCGGTCAAACAGGAAAACAGTTGTAGCACGAGCCCCGCCCCCGAGCCCACCAACACGTCTCACCGCGAGAGCAGCGAGACCAAGAGTGACCAGAGCCCGGACAGCAAGAGGGGTCAGACACACACACTGTCACACACACACAATGACACACACTGACACACACACACTGGCTCCTTCTACAGCTCACAGGTGTCAGGGCGGAGGATGAGCACTTCCTGTTTTGGTTCCTCCGTCTGTCTGGTGACATCAGGACAAACATCATCACTCTGAGAATCAGAGCGACGTCTTCCTCGTTAGTTAGACACACACAGTTTACTGGAGGACAAACAGCTGCGGCCTCGCCGTCTCCCCCGGGACTTCAACCGTCAACCCTGCTTCTCGTTTCCGTCACTCTCCCTCAGAGACCCCGCAGACGCTGACCTCCGAGCGGCTCTTTAATCAGACGCTCTGAGAACGCTGCGGACGGCGATCTCACTGACATTTACAGGACGCTTAAACGCGTCTGAGCAGCACGCCGACAGAGTCAGAGTTATAAATACATCACAATAGACAGAAAGAGAGCGGATAAAGCTGAAAGTAAAGAATGAACTCTCTAGATATTCTTCTTAGCTGTCGTTTGAGGTCTGAAATGTCAGAATATGCACATTATATGTTCCTTTTTTAGTCAAATCAGCAGTTTATAACAGCAGGAGACGATTTTACTGCAACATTATTAAACATAAAGCAGCAGGATGTCGTAGATAAGAAGCTGGGACAGTGCTCTTCTGACGTTATTCCTTTAAAAATGATTCAGAACTTCATAGATCATAAAAACAGCAGTTTGATCTGTTCATTCTTAACATTCTAACTGGAAAAAATGACATTTTCAGTCTTTTTTTTAATGCAAAAACATCACTTTCATGTGTTCTTTTAATCAGAAACAGAACTTATATTTCTTAATTTAGGAGACTTTTATGTCCTTGTCTTGAAATTTGGATGAAATGAAGCCCATCATGTCAGAATAACATCCCTCCTGGAGTCTGATATTGGTCGTTCTTTCTTAAAATACAGTGAACTGATCCAGAAAAAGACCCTTTAGCATTAAAACCCAGTCTAACAGCTTAAATATACCCTCATTAAACTGTTACATCACTTCCTTGTTGCTCCTCATACTCAGTTTTATTTTAAATATAATTTTGTAAAGCAAAACAGTCGTCTGTATCTGCTGCTTTTCATGCTCCACGTCACGCTGCAGTTACCTCACACGGCCACACGGCGTCAGTAACGAGTCAGAAAACAGTCTGACTCTACATCATGATGTTTAGTAGCTGTCTCCTGTCTGTGTTCCTGTTCTGATGCTGATGTGTTTGATCCTCAGGTAAGACCACCCCGTCATCAGAGACCTCAGAGAGAGCACAAAGTGCCAAGAGAGACAGTCTGTCCTCAGGAGAGAAAGACTCCTCGGACAGCAAAGCCACTCAGGTGAGACCACGACTGAAGGACTGACAAAAACCACATCCTTTAAAGTAGTTAAGACTGACTCTTCACAGCATGACTCTGTTCCCCCGCTGGAAACCACGATAAATAAAACCAAACTAAAGTGAAGAAGTTGTAGATCTCTCCCTCCTCTTCCTCTGAAGCTGCTCCGACTACAACTCCACCATAATGTGTGCGGCGGCCTCGGGGCATTCAGTGAATGCTGCTGTGGATATTTATAGCCACATAGATACAACAACAACAGCAGCACTGGCTCCAGGGAGCTGCTGTCCTTGGAGCGCGTGTGTCACAATGTACTTCTTTCTGAACGTAAAGATGAAGTCAGAGTTTATCTCCGAACACACACAGAGTGTGAAAGAGTCGACTGTATAAATGAAGGATGTAGTCTCACTGGTTTTCAAAGAGGAGCCCAGAAATACAGGGTCTCAGAGGTGGAGCTGAGGCAGGCTTTAAGCTGCCTGGTTAACGGCTACAGTGTGACCACGTGTTTATCAATCAGCCTCTAGTGGACACGTGTGGAACTGCAGTTTTTTGCACTTCTGCGTTAGCGTCTTTTTTCAACACTTGAGTGTCTGAGTCCTTCCTCCGTCACTGATGGTTCCTCTCTGTGTTCTGTGTTTCTCTCAGGACCTAGAGGAGGAGGCCCCGCCCAGTAAGAAGAGCAAAGTGGAGTCCTCACCTCCGGACTATGAGGAGAGTTAAATCCCCGTCTCCTTCCCCCCTTCCTCTCTCCCTCCCTCTCTTCCTCCCTCCATTAACTCTAGATAATTTAGGGCTAATGGACACACCAGCTCTCCTCCCTCTCCTCTCACCCTCCCTCCCTCCTCCCTCTCTTCTTTACCCAAACTATACCAAAGGGAGAATGGACGTCTCTCTTCCTCCCTCCCTCCTTTCCTTCCTTCCTTCCAGTTTGCCTCCTCAGCCCTAACACTCCTCTGCCACAGAGGGAGAATGGATATTACCTCTATTCACTGGTCCCCTCCGTGCTTCCTTCCAGTTCTCCACTTTTTCACTAATGCCAAGAGAAGCTCTGAACCCGGGAGCTGCAATCCCCCTCTGCGACCAGGGGGGGCGGCGCTGTCAGCCGAGCTCCAGCCACCACCAGGCCAGACCACAAACCCCCTGACCTGCACCTGTGACTAAAAGAGTTAACACTGGGGATCTGACTGTAGGACGAGGTCGAACCTGCGCGCTGCTCTGAGACCGTTTTTAAATACTGCTAACGGGTCAGCTTAGACGCCGACCTGGTCTCAGATCAGCCGCCGCAGGGGGAACCTCCACCCTACGACCTACGTCACTTCAATCCTCCCGATTCGCCTCCTGTTAGACTAATGTTCTATCTTTGTTTAGGAAATGTGTAGGGTTTTTTTCTCAGGAGGGTCAATGCACTGTTATGGTATGTCACAATCGATCACAGATAGATTTGCTGCTGTAGTGGAAGTCTTTTTTCTCTATCCATGAAAGGTTCTCCATTCACATGTTTTTAAAAGTGATTAGCTCGTGGTTGGTAGAAGCAGAAGAAGAAGAAGAAGAAGAAGAAGACGGTACTGGTCAAAAGAAACTCCTTGGAGAAGTAGTGAAGACAGGCATAGGTAGCGTAGATCCTGATGGTGTGCCTTGAGTTGCTACGATTAAATACACGTTTTAGGTCAAACAGGTTTTTGAATCACAACTTTGGTGCCATGCTTAGTTTTGTTTTTGCCTTATCATCGTCACTAATTAGCATTCGCCCACTTTTATTTACAACCGCAATAGATTTCTCATGGAAGGAATAGCTCCACATTTTGGGAAAGAGTTTGAGGAAGTGTTTGTGAAGCACTTAAAGACTGAATACGAAGAGCGGCTAGAACCGTGACCTGAAGACGAGCAATCTCACAAACTCTGAAGAAGCTAGCTCCAGACGCTCTGATGGATGCATTCTGACTAAAATACCACTCAAGACTATGACGCTAAAGGCTAGAGGCGCTTAGCTTAGCATCGGTTTTACCACAGTGTCAACAGGCAGAAGGGGAACGTGCCTTCCTGCAGGATTTGATATGACGCGTGTGATCATGGATGTCTCTGGCGTCGCCTTTGTTGTTGAGAAGTAATCACCGTTGTTGGATTTTAAGTATCGGAATCAAGGAGAAGTTTTTACGTGTTTGTTAAATTCCCACGCAAAAAAACGGGGAACAAAAGTTACATATCGTTTGTTTTTTTATGCGAATCACGTCGAGAACGTACATTTTTATGCCGATTAAGTAACGACAAAAGGTGCGGGCTTTACTGTTTTATTTCTTGATGCTAAGCTAAGCTAACGTCTCCTAGCTGTAGCTCTACTCCCGTATTTACCGTACAGACATGAACGAGGTAGCTTAGCTTGGCTTAGACTGTGAAAGAAGCCGAAACAGTGAGGTGATGATAGTCTGAAGGTAAAGAGAGGAGCGTCGATGTCCCTCTCTGACTCTCCAAAAATGTGGAACTATTCCTTTAAAGCACGCAGACTGGATTTGAACACTATCCAGAGGTTCGTTTAGTGTCTGCAGTCCTCCAACACCTGACACCCCGGTCCTCTGGTCCACGTGTCCTCCAGGTGGCGCTCTGTTGTTGTTGTTGTTGTTTTGTCCCTCTGAAGCAGACCCGTTCCCTCGGGCTGAGTTTTTCCCGTCACCGCGACCCCGTACGTCCTCGCCTCTCATCTCTGTGCGTGCTTCGTGTTATCACTACTTATCCACAACCTTCACGGCTCTGCAGCTCCACACAGAAGGGTCCAGTCTCTTAGCTCAAACGGTGGTTCTCTAATCCTCCTTTAAGGTGCTGTCTGTCGGCTGAATCCACACACACACATAAACACACACACACACACACACACACAGACAAAGACACACACACTAACACACACCTGGCATCAAGGTCTCGGTTATTATCCAGATTTGTGCAACTTACTTGAACTTTTTCGTACGGATTCAGACCTTTGACCTCTAACCTCACACATGTCAGATCTCATTTCTGGTGAATATGGATCAGAATCAATTAAACCAATGACTTCATCACATGACCGAGCTGCAGAAGAACTTTACCACAGATTACTTGATCAGATTTCAGCAAATCAGCATTCACATGGATGGAGAGAAAAGAAACAAAACAAGAATTGTCTCAGTTTAGAGGATGGATTAGCATATACCTCATTCCCAGTCCAGCAGCGCTGGAACTTAAAATGCTATTGTAATGACATTAACAGTTATAAACAGCATTATGTACACTCAGTTTTAAAAACGATCTCACTTATGTTGTAGCTTTCACCTGATTGAGCCGATTGCTTATAGTTTGCTCATAACTGTGTGTTTAAAAAAAGAGCTGTGAGATATAAAATCTTGTATGTTGTTTTTTTTTTTTTCTTGGGACCATTTTTGTTTCACTTTAGATCTTGTACAGATTTCTGGTTTGGTTTGACTTATTTATTCCATCAGTAGTGCTTGGTTTTTATCATGTCCAATGGTTTGTTTTCTTAATAAAATTCACAAAACATGTTGGTGTCTGTGTTCAGTGTCAGATTTCTCACATTACAGCCATGTTGGAAAAACGGTGTCAACTTCACTTTCAATGAAGAAACAGGAAAGAGATGGAGCTGAGGTGGGCTTTATCCCCCTGTCAGTCATCTGTGTTCCTGTTTATGCAAATATATGTTTAACTATAAACTTTGAAAAGAAATAAACCCAGTATAGTGTGTTTGAATAAAGCTACACACCCTGTAGAGAACCAGGCTGCATACATATTTAACCCTCTGGTGAATATTGGGCTCTACAGGTTTGGACCATTGACTACACAGAAAGAAGGTCACTTCTTTGTGAGCTTTGAAGCCAATAGACCGCCTCCATGGGCGCTAACATATTGCAACAAAGGCAAGCTCAGAAGCGATCATGCTAGTAACATCCCACACCCATGACACTATCTAAAACAGACATTAAAGTTATTTAAAGTTCCTCACAGGAGCATTTGAAGTATATTTATGTATTAAAAACTTGAACTGATGGCGGCATTCCCGGGAAATATACACAGGTGGCATATTTTGCCGTGTGTTCACCATCACCGAGTGGTTTTTGCTCTGCTGCTGGTTGGTGTATCAATTGGTGCAGCCAAAGATGAGCTTGTAGCATCATTTTTCTGAGAAGGTAGCTGTGTTTATAAGTACATTTTAAAAAAATCTACTCTTCTGGCTCAAAAGTGGAAGCAAATAGAGCCAGCTCTTTGCGTCAGGATGTGGAGGAGACCAAAAACATAGCAAAAATTGGGGGATAGTTAGAAAAATCTTAGAAACTCAAAATGAAATTCACGTTATTCTTGTGATGAAACCTAGCCAGACTTATCTGAAAGTATAGGTCTTGGAAGATATTTAAAGCTTCTATGAGGAACTTTTGAGCTGTGTCGATTTTGGCGCCCCTCTTAGGATGCCTTTTATCCTTTTCAGATCTCACCCTATTCATGCATAAGTGGTATATTTCAACAGAATCTCATTCTGATTTAGTAAAAAAGTCAAATATATCTCTTGAAAGTTCAGTTGCACATGCTGTACCTCACTTTGCCTCACACCTACACCCTAGTGGTGGTTTGAGGCATTAAAACAACTTTGTGGAAACAACAAATCTTTCTTGTTTTGGTCTTGTTTGCTTTTGAAGCTCATAAAGAAACATCAAGATTAATTTTAGTCTGTTTTATAACCAGTTAAAAACTCCTCAGAGGAGCTTTAAAGATACTGTTTCCTAAAAATAAACCTTGAATTATTATTAAGTAGAAGTAGTAAGTAAGCCGGGTTTGACAAATACTGTCGGGCTGAAAATAAATATCACAAACACAAAGTATTTCCTTTCGTAGCATTTCTATTGGACTGTTCAGGAGTATACAGTACATAGAAAACAGTGACTTTTACACCACGTCAACATCTGTAAAACTGGTTTCAACATTTCAAAACCACGTCTAGATGGTGCCATATAAAACAGTACACTAATAATTGGACGCATCACGTATAAAGTTACACAATAAGTCTATACAAATCAGCTTTTTGTCCCTGGAAACTTTCTTCTACAACGTGAATCTGATCCACAGGGCAGAAAAATAAAATGTAGTACACATCAAAGCTCTATTTAGTTTCCATGGCACTGTGTACACGTTGATCAGAAAGAAGCCTCTGATTAGTATTTACAAAGTGTCAGCGGTTAGTTACATCATGTATTATTACACTGTTACACTAGAAGATTCAATATGATTCAATATTGTGCTTCATTAGTCCGATACGTGTTGCAGTGTAGGGTTCATTTAAATAATTCAACATGTTCGGAGACGCACTCGTTTGTTTTGAGAATTCACAGGGTCATATCTGTATGCTAAATGTGAGGCTAAGCTAGCAGGCTATTAGCATATCTTAGCATTAAAACTGTGAGGAGCAGTTAGCCATGTAGGGACTAGAGATTTGGGACTCAAAATTTGTCTTTTTAAATTCAGCTTATTCTGAAATGGGAATTCAAAATATTTTTTTTAACTTGCAGTTTTTGGTCCAAAATAAGGCTGACTCCAGTGACATCACTTGAATCAATTTGTCCAATTTTTCCAACTTTTCTGCTAATTTCAAAAAGTAAATAATGTGATGTGTCTAGTTTCCTCTTTAAAATTGTTTTACAGCTAAAGCCAATCGACAAGTTATCTAAGCCTCCAGTAGAAACAGCTAACCTGTTGCTAGCGAAAGCTATATTTGTAAATATTCGCCATTTTATATTATTTTACATGAAAACTTTTTAAAAAATGCTAATTTCCTCGTCCACATGCATGCCTTTCACATTTTCTTTAACTATCAAAAACATGTGGTTTGTAAAATAAGTTCACCTTCAAAACCAAATAGGCTCGAGTCCATAGACTGCTAGCTAAACTTAAACGTAGCCCTATGCTGACAAAAGCTAACTCCATTTTCAAAAAACTTTAAATATAACTTTGTGTTTTGGTTGAATCTTTCCTGAAATCAAAGCCTGAAAACGAAAATTGGTGTTCTACAAAGTTACACTTCAACGAGGCCAGGTTAGCTATTTCTGTATTATAAGACTTTGTGCTAAGCTATGCTAACATTTGAGGCTATTTAGCAGATAGCTTCGATTTTTAATTACCTTTCATTTGAACATTTTTTAAAGGTAACTCTTTAAAGACAGAATATAGTTAAAGCCAGTAGACAGCTGGTTACGCTTATAATGGAGTAAGCTAGCTAGTTGCTGATTAGCAACATTAGCATAAATTCATTTGTTTAATTTTAATGTACATCAAAACCTGAAAAATATCAATTCGATGTTCTGCAAGATCATATTTTGACTTTCAAACTGATTTTGATGTGTATAACTGGGAAAGTCCCCCCTTTAAAACAGTGCATAGATGGTTAGCTTAGCTTAACTGAAACCAGCTAGCATGATGCTGAGAATTGTGCATCATGCTAGCTTTAAATCCCCCCTAATTACAGGTTTCAAATGTATTTAGACTAAACAAACACATATAATATTTGTTCCACATGAACTGAGACAACCAGCTAGGTGAGCTGACTTTATGCTAAGCTAAGCCAACTTCCTGTGGATTCCTATTCAGCATACAGACACAAGAGTTGCATTAATTCTTTGTTTTATCCTTTTCTCCAAAACAAAAGAGCGTGTTTCCAAACATGTTGAGTGTGTGCTTTACAGAGCGCTGCATGAACTGGAACAGTACACAGAATAAAGTGAACCAACCTTTAGTCCATAGAATTATTCCTCCTTTGAATCATAAAGTGAAAGCGGCGTACATTTCTGCTGAATCTTTAAAGTGGACAGTGCAAAACTAAGTTAGTGGAGGCTTCTCTGAGGCAGATGCATTTTAAAGACCCACCTATACTACAGTAGTCCTCGTACAGACCGGACTCCTGGGATCAGTGCTAGCTTATTTTCCTGTATGAACATTACTGGTTAGTGAAAGATTAGACCATAAATAACGAAACAGAACGACTTGGTTTGTGACTACAACACATCCTCTGGGACTGTCGGCGGCGTTATATGAAGATGTAAACCTGTACGATGATCTGCAGAGGAGAGCGCCGCAGGAAGTGATGTCATTGGAAACGACGGCTGATGAAAGAAGCGTACAGGAGAGTCTGTTTGGAGCTTTGATTAATGCAGAAAACTTTAACCACACTTAAGATGAGAAGTCCTTAAAGTGCTGAAAGCTGAACTCTTAGGATTCAAACTCTCTGATATGGATGGTGTGGTTAGAGTTAAAGCTCCAGAGCTGATCTCAGACTGACCGTGTGGTGAGACTTTTTGTTATCAATAACAAGGTCTGTAAAAAAAAGAGTGTAAACAGAAGAAACTGACCTCACACAGTAAAATAGAGTCCCTTCACTTCAAGGTTGTGTTACCAGCTTCTTTTGCAGCTCTTATCTGTTTGATTTAACACTGAGGACAGTTTAAAGCTCAAAACAAGCAGGTGACCCTGAACGCCACATTGTTCCAACGCCATGTTAGTCTGTATTATTGACGGGGTCAAAGGTCAGTGTTAGGGTTAGTTATGAACGAGTGTTAGGGCCACTAACAGAGTTCAAAAATAAGTACTGTTAGAAAGAGTGTTAAACTGTGATCATACATGTGAAATATTTTTAATATTTCTTGAATTAAAATGTTAAATATTTTGAGAAAAAAAATCAAATTATATGCCATGACAAGATTCAAGAAAAAAGTGTTAGAATTATTCAAAAAAGAAAAAAAATCAAAACAAAAATATGTGATTTTTTAAAATACTTATAATATTTTAAGTAATATTTAACATATTTCTTAAATGTTGTTTTATCTTGAGAGAAAACTTAAAATAATCGTTGAAAAAGTAAAAATATTTTTTATTATTTTGGATAACTTTTCGAGAATAATTTTGAGAAATAAAATTAAAGATGTCTGTTTAATAAAGTCGAAAAATAAATACAAGTATAAATAAAATAAAGTAAAATATTCCTTGAGTATATTTTTGATTAAAGTTGTTAAAATTCTTTTATATATTGTTGACTTAGTCATAATATTTAAAGTCATAATAAAGTCTTAATTTCTGAAAAACATTTTTTGAATAAGGTCATATTTTAATCCTCCTTTTTAATATTTCACAAATAAAGATGGAATAATTTTGAGAAAAAGCTAGAATATGTTTTTAATAAGGTGGTAATAAGTTATTAGAGTTCTTAGTTTAATTTAAATATTTTTTTCAACAAATGCGTACATTATATTTTTAAAATATTCAGAGTAAAAGTGTAATATTTCTTAAATAAAGTCTTAAAGAAGCTTTTACATTTTTCTCCCTAAAAGTTTAGATATTTGTCCTGATAGTGGCCCTAACACTCCCTCTGAGGTTCATACAGGAGACAGACTCTTTAAGATTTTAAACATACAGTTAAAGTAAAGTGTTGAACTCGGCAGTGTCGCTCTGATGTCGGTGTGTCGCCGTACAGACGGAGGAATGTGCTGCAGGAAACAGGAATGCAGAGTCTCACTGGTGCTTCATTTCCCTTCAGCTTCATCTGTGCTTCAATCTGTTGCATCTCTCTTTCTTTTTTTTTTAAGTTAAATAACAAATATATTTATACTAAATTTAGAAACAAACTCAAATCAAAACAACACGTAAAAAACAACGAGTGCAGCGGACGGGATCCGTTCGTTAGAAACATCAATATTGCACCAAAGCAGCGGATTTGGACGAGCATTCAGAACATCTTTAGAGAGCTGCAGAGTAAAGGATTCAGGATTCAGGATTCAGGGTTCAGGGTTCAGATTAGGACAGTGGCTACCAGTGATATGCATAAATACAGTATAAAAATACAATATGGTAAAATCTGTAAGGTGTCAGGCATGTGGGGAGAGTAGAAGGTGAGTTGTGTTTTAAGGGGGAGAAGAAGAAAGAGGAAGGTAGAGAGTTTTTGGAGCTACTAGAAGGTCTGATCGTCGTTACATGACTCGGTGGCGTGTCCGAAGGCCTCGCAGATGTCGCAGTACGGCCTCTCGTCGGACGGTTTCCCGTGATAGGTGGTGTGGGGGACGGAGTCGGGGCTCTGGGCCTGAGTGGGACAGTCCTCCGTGTCGTGGAGGTCGAAGCAGTCGCAGATGTCGCAGAAGAGACGCGGCGGAACCTTCTTTTCCCGCTTTGACGTCCCCTCGATGAATCTGATGGAGAAGAGACGGTGACGGTTCATTCTCAGGAACGATATCAAGATGAAAACAAAGGTGCAAAGATGTCTCTTGTACTTTAGACAAGTCTTACCCATCGGTGCCTTCATTGCCGTTGAACTCCGCCAGAGCGAGCTTCTTCAGTTTGATCTTCAGCTCCTCGTTCTTCCGCTGCAGGTCCACGATCACGTTGTTCAGGAAGTTAATCTGTCCCTCTGCAAACTCCTTCTCCTCCCTCAGCTGCTCCAAAGCTGCAGAGACATCCACACAACACATTTACAAACCACACACACCTCTTCAGACTGATGCTAACACTCCAATCATTATCTCCTAACCTGTGGGCGGAGCTTCCCTGTCTCCCTCTGACCCCTGCGTTCCCATGAGCCTCTGCTCCAGGCTGTGAACTCGTCCCTGCAGATGAGCTTTGTCCTTCTCCAGCGTCTCCACGGCCGTCTGCAGCGTCTTTGCCATGGCGTTTTCTCCTCGTAGCACCGCGATCTGCGTGGACGGACATCAGATTAATACCTCGCTGACAACAGGATGTTAAGTGTAAGAAACCGGAGTGAGCGTACCTCGTTCCTCAGAGTCTCCAGCTCGCGGTCTTTGTCTGAGGGTAAGGATCCAGTGGAGTTCTGGAAGTTGATGTCCTCTGTCCCCTGGTTTGAGATGTTGTCTCTGTGGAGAAAGGAGGATTAAGAAACTATGAAGATGACTTCTCTAAGCAAACCAGCGTCCCAAACTCTTCATCTTTATTATTCCCCAAGGGTAACAGTTAACTGAGGATGAGGTTCACAGTCTTGGTTTGATTTATAAACAAACTTTTTGTTATTCATTGCATCTCAATAATAAACATTTCTTCTTCCTCTTCTTCTTTCCTGCATCTGCTTTTGTGTTACTGTGTTTCTTTCAAGTAATAATCTCCAGATCTCAAAAAATTACGCCAAAGTGAAAGTGCCAAAAACTGCAGTTCCTCAAACGGCCACTAGAGGCTGGTCCCAAGAGGTGACAATCTCTATTGACCTCCATTCATATATGTCCAACTTCACAGCTTGATTAAACATCGTCACAGCTCGGTACAAAGTAGGTTTTGAACTCTACGGCTAAGTTTGACATTCATGATCTTGCATGCCTGTAAACTGAATCTACAGCAGATTAGCTTAGCTTAGCATAGACAGTTAAGAGGGGGAAATAGCTAATATGGCTCTGTTGGTAAATAACCTCACAGAATAACAGATTCTTGTGATCAGGATGTGATCTTTATATTTAAGTTAAAAAGAAATAGAGATTTAAAGAAAAATTGCGCTACTGTTTTTAGCGACGGGCTAGCTGTTTCACTTACGTATTCGTCAGAGTAAGGCAGGTGGATAACTATGATAAGTATTGCTATGTTCGACCAAGATGGTGGCAACCAAAATGCTGAACTCAAGAATTCAGTGATCTCAAAAAGGCACAGACGTCAGAGTGGCTACATCTATTTCTCATATATGGTATTTTTTGGATTTGTAGGACTTTGTTTCACTGCACTTTTTCTTTTTGCACCAGCCATCAAAACATTGCTCAACAGCACCTCTAGTGGTCATAAATTCAACAGAGTACCTTTAATGTATACATGTACTCAATTTTCTCCCTAACAGCTTAAAAAACATTATACTAACATCAAAATGTATGTTTAATGTCACAACTAACACAACCTAAAGACGTGAACTGTGAGGTAAAGAGGATTCAAAGAACGACTCTTCTTATCGGAGGTAAACAGCGCCATGTGGTGACAACCTTCCTTCAGATTCAATCACATCAGATCAGGGACTTCCAGCTGACGCCCCGACAACATCTCTACTCGTGAGCTCCTGTTTGATTGAGATTTACCTGACATCACTCTCTCAACTTCTTCTCTAACTACTCATCCCCTCTTCTCTTCTTCCCCTCCAGCTAACACCACGAGCTCCCGGCTGTGCTCCTCACATCGCTCCGTTGCTCTTATCTTACATCACAAACACGACTTTGATCCACGGCCGTCGCTGGCCTTCGCCGTCTATCATCCCCGCTCTTATCAAACGTTCCCTCTGAGCTTCAGTCGCTGCTCTGTGGAGACACTGACACGTTTTAATCCTCTGATTACTGAGCTGAGACATGAGAGACGGCGGAGGGCTTAAAATACGAGCAAACAAACACAATGAACAGATGTAAAAACTCAAAGCACATCTGAGCTGAATTAAAGGAGGAAGGTTTAAGATGCTCAGATTTGAGAAGTATCCAAGTGGAGGCTGAACGGCTCCTTCCACTGAGAGTTACAACCTAACTATGTAGAGTCTCCTCTCTTCATGACTATAAAATGTTTGTTATGACATTTTAACATCATAATTTATTACTATTGAGGATATTAGCAGCTTTTTGCAGCCATTAGACTCGGAGGCAGATCTTATGCAGAAATATATCATATAAAAAAAAGTGTTTTGAAAACACCTAGTCCAAAGTTCAAAAGTTAAAATAAACAAATAAATAAATAACTAAATAAAAGATAATACAAAATTTAAACATAAGAAATATATATATATATACAAAATAAATAAATAAATGATAACACATTTTTTTATGGAATAAATATATACGTACAAAATAAACAAATAAATAAATAAAAGATAATAAAAAATGTTAATTCACTAAATATATTTGTACAAAAAATAATAAAAGATAATTACAACATTAAACATTCAAAAAATGTATGTACATACAGAATAAAGAAATAAATAAATAAAAGATAATAAAAAATGTAAACTCAATAAATATATATACATAAAAAATAACTAAATATATAAATAATAAAAATGTGAATTCACTAAATATATTTGTACAAAAAGATAATTAAAAATTTGAACTTAAGAAATACTTATGTTCATACAGTATAAATAAATAAATAAATGATAATGAAAAATAAATAAATATATTCGTACAAAATAAATAAATAAATAAATAAATAAAAGCTTATTAATAAATTTAAATGAATAAATACAAACATACAAAATAAAAAATATAAAAAGAGTTAAATTAATAAATAAAAATAATTTTACAAAGAATAGTTAGACTAATAATTAGCAGCTTTTTAATGCACTTAAAATCAAAGACTGTTATTAAGTTGTGCCTTTAGCCTCTGACTTCTCCAGCAGGGGGCGACTCTCCTCGTTACAGAAGTAACTCAAACTGAATTGAAGTCTATGAGAATAAAAACGATGTTCTGAGTCGTCTTATTCCCTCAGTGAACATTTATTAATCATCAAGTTCATGGTCTTTGCAGAGCTAGCAGCATCAGCCTTCAGTCCTCCTTGCATGTTAATCTCAACCTTCATGCACAAACTGAAACTTATTTAACTTGTTTGGAGTTTTGCTGAATTTATTACGTTTTATGACGGGCTTGAAAATCAGACACAGGTGATATCTACTTTAAGGATGACTTCAGAGAACAGGGAAAGAGACTCCCAATGCAAACAAACCTGTGTGCTTTAGATCTGTTTAAATAATGAGTGACTTACATCCTTAGTTTGTCAAATAAATATGAAATATGATTTTTTTTAAGTGCAGCAATTTTTGACATTTCTCAAAGAAGAGTAAATAAGGAAGATTTCTTACCTGGTCTTCATGTCTGCCTGTTGACTGTTCCTCTCCTCATTGTTCTGAAGACACACACAGACCAAGAGGCATTTAAATAGAAGCTAAACCCGTCTGAGCTTTAAGAGTTCATTCACAGCAGGAAGTAAATCCTCGCTATGCCAAGACCTATTAATCAAATTACTCTGCTCCTGACTCTCCTGCTCGTATCGGGATGAAAGAAGCAGCTTATATAATAACTCCATCTTTTAAAGAAAAGGTCAGTACCTCCTCGAGATGCTGAGACTTCTGGGAGGCCAGCTTCAGCTCCTCACTGAGAGAGAGAGGGAGAGAGAAGGGAGATGATGACACACTTAAAAAGCTGCAGTCAGATCTCTGATATCTGTGTCATCGTCACGGATGTGAGATTTAATCTGGTGGTGCCACATCTGTTTAACATCCAGAAAGCATTACGAACATACAGACTCTGACATGCAACCAGAGGACGGCACGATCACCTGCTACGATCCAAAAACCTTCTGCAGGGTGAGAGCAGCAGGATGCAACAAAACCATCAAAGATTTGATTCAGAGCTGCTGCCTGGGGAAAAGGTTTCAAAGCTTCTTGTTTTTCTCTACTTGCAGAAACAATCAGTTCGTTAAATGCAACGTTTTTATAAATCAATGAGGGATTTCAGGAGTGAAAATGGTGAATAAAGCAGTTTTCATCAGTTGAAATAGAGGAGTTTCTTCCTTTTTACACGCTTTGTATCATCCTTAAGTGCACGTCTGTGATTTTTCACCTGTTGGTCACACAAATCAAACAATATGAAGATGCTACATATGACCAAAGCCTCCTTTCTGTCCCCTTATTCCCTAAATTGCTTGTTCACACATGTCCTCCCAGTGCCAGACAAGATGTTGTGTGTGTAAAGCTTACAACATGATAGAGGACAGCGCAGCAGAGACCGATGCTATGATGCAGTTTTCGCATGAGTATCAGTGCTGCATATAAACTGACGGATGTGCACTGTTCAAATCCTGAAATTGATTCTCCTTCTGCAACCTCAGATGTTTTGATTCATCTTGCTTTACGTGTCGCTCTTCTAGAGTCAGATGAAATAGACGTTTTCACGTTCGCCTGATCGCTCAAAGTTAGTTTTTACAGATATTTCCTGCTGCATTCTCACATCAGCTCCTCCAACTTCTTGGGAAATTGAACAACAAGAAAAATTCTTGATGAAGTCGAGGTGAAAGTTTGGGATATTTGCGTAAACACTCACAGCCTTAACTGATTATGTCAGTACATTTTCCAGCGTTTAAGAGAGCTTGAGAGAGACTGGGGTGCATATTTTCACACTGATACAGACACGGATCAAGATTTCCCAAAAAACAATCTGCAGTTTACCCAAACTTCACCAAACAGCTGCTTTTAAATTTCAATGAGGCAAAACAGATGTTTACAATAATGTTTGATCACAATTCTTTGCACAAAGTGATGCTATCTGGCCCTAAAATTGCAAATAAAACTTTTTTAATCGTCTTTTTATGGTTAACTTTAAAAATAATGAAGACCTGATTAGGCAAAGGATCCAAGAGCTAGATACCAGCAGCCTGTTGCACCAGCTGTGCGTAAGTTCAAACGTAGCCTAGTTAGAACGTAATTTCTCATTTAGGATGGAGTTTACACTCTACTAACGTTTTAGGCGTTGCACCAGCTGAGATAGTTCCAACGTAAGCCTAAGTTGCAACTTAATTCTTACACTTGGCTCCTAGTAGGTGTAAAGTCCTCCGTACAGTATATCGGCTGCCATGGAGCGTCGTTTTGAAAAGTGGGGTGGTGAGGAGATACAGAGGGTCCTCCCAGCTATATGACGTCTGCAACACGATATCCGCGAGAGATTAAATCCTTTGGAAAAATATGATGACCAAGATTTGCCCTCCTATGATTAACATATGTTGTAGTTGATAATTGTACCACTCGATGTCACTGTTATTATACACACACCGTAGATTAAGGATTGAGGCTGTAGTTATCACCTTACTTTAGTTTGATTCAGCTGTCGGTCAGTTCTGAGACGATTAGGCACGAAAGATAACAATGCATCAAAATTGGTGCTTTCCTCTGATTGGCTGCTGGAAGTGTAAACGTCATATTTGCAACAATGTTTTGGTTAGTTTGGACGTTACGGTCTACTAGTTAAGATGAACCTTACATCTCCGTGGTGCAACCAAACAATGACACAACTTAAGTTACAAACTAACTAGTTTCAACTTATGGTTTAGGGAGGACTTTATACCTTAGGACACAACTTATGCACAGCTGGTGCAACAGGCTGCTGGTCTACATCTGAAGGCTTCGACCCCCTTTTGATACACCTGTTCCCCGTCCCGTGGTTCTCCTTGAGTTTTCCTTTCCTTCATTATTCCCCCACATCATGAAAAAACACATTCAGCACTAATAGCTACTGGAAATACCACTCAATATTAAAAGTTCTCTTTTACCTCTGTTTTTGGTCTCCACCACTTTCTGAACGAACCAGAAAAACATCCAACCAAGTCAAAAGAAATGTTTTTTTAAAGATGTATTCTTCAGATCTGCTTTGTTCTGATTTTATGAGGCAGGGAAAAGCCTGAAGTTTTATCGCTCCTTTAGTCCCACGTTGACAGTAAAAGTAAGGACCGCTCTTAAACCGGTTTAATCCACTGACGTATTCTCCTCATTGGAAAGCCATCTGTGTGTTCACATCTGCTGCTGATGTAGACCGCTGCACCGTCCTCTCTGTAACATCTTAAAGGATTTAAAAGCTGTGACCCCCACTGTGACTTAAACACCCTGCAGAGCGATACAGTGAGGACACAGTAACAGAGACCATCAGGACATCATAAAGATGATACCGTGATCTGTGCATGAAATCATATTTAGACCTGAGACTGCAGCACAGGCGTGTTCTCTGGGTATTTATGATTCTGGATATTTCTGGGAGCTGAAACAGAAACTGATCTGCAGCAGAAGTTGAAATTAGCTCCATGTCGGCGGCTCTTAGGCTTTGTGTCAAAGGACGAACTCGGAAGCTATCTGTGTGACTAATAACCCGTCTGAGCACCAGCTGGGTGAAATATCCGACTGCCTGCTGTATAATTACATCGGCTGAGGCTCTATAGCGTCAAACTGCATTCAAAGAAAGCTGAGTTAAACCCGCACGTGATGAAAATGTGGTTTATTAAACATGATTGAGAGAGGGAGCGTCAGAGCCGTGTTGTTCTACCCGTCCATGTGTCAGTCAGAGAAACAGGAACAGACTGACGCTTGATTCAAACTGAAAGAGACGGGAGGGAAGCAGCTGGGGCTCAGCTCCTCCAATTCTACTCGTGAGATTGTTTCATGCATCATCTAAAATTTAATACGGTTTATTACTGTAATTTTCAGCTCCGCCAAACTGAAATGAAACAAGGAAAAAAAGACACACACACACACACACACACACGAAATGGGCAAATCTTACAGGAGGACCACGTCGATCAGATGAGAGTTTCTGGATTGACAATAATTTGTAAAGACATTTTTGGCCCCCAAAGGAGACGTTAAACATGTTTGTTATGTCTTTGCTAAAAAATTGTGATGGGCGTATGAAACTGAAGCGCCAAAGCTTGTATTATTTAGGGGAACTGCACAGTGCCAGGGAAGAGTCTGAGCTTAAAGTCACCTGTGCTTCAAAAATGCGTCCTTCAGCTTGATGATTAAGGAAGTTTTGTACGTAAACTTTATAAAACATGGCCGTAGTTTTAGTGACGTCACTTATTGGTTTCTGATGTGGCGTTTTGGAGCCTATCCGTGGTCACCATGTAAGAAATGCTGACTCAAACTAACTTTAGATCGACCTAGAAGGAGGTAAAGAGCTACAGTGTGCCCGCCCGTCAGCTCTACCTCTAATCGTGCAAAATTCAACCTGAATATCATCAAAACTAACAAAATATATAAAATAATTCACCCCAGTTCAGTGTGTAGTCAGATAAATAAGCTATTCTGACTAAAAACAAAATTTGAACCAGGCTGTAAACATGTTTATTTCTGGTGTAAAGATCACCTTCTTAGAATGGGTGTGTATGTAGCTTCTGCTGCTTTTGGAGCCAGCCTCTAGTGGACACTCGAGGAACTGCAGTTTTTAGACTTCATTTCTCAAGACATGAGGTTGCAGTGTGGATTGATCTGAAGCTTCACACGGCTTTAACCACATTACTATTAAAAATTAGCAGCGTTTTTATGCACTAACAGAGTTAAACATCTGTGGTTTTTAAGTGACTAAATCGATTTTAGTTTAGGTAGTAGCAAATCATTTAAGTCAAATATTAAGCTGTCTGTGCATCTGTTTTTGTGTGTATTGATTGTTATTATTCTTAGTTATTTTTATATGTATGTATGTAATTGTTCTCCCCGTGCATGCGTGGGTTCTCTCCGGGTACTCCGGCTTCCTCCTACAGTCCAAAAACATGCTCACCCGGTTGATTGATCACTCTAAATTGATAGGTGTGAGTGTGTGCGTGAATGGTTGTCTGTCTCTCTGTGTTAGCCCTGTGATAGGTTGGGGACCTGTCCAGGGTGTACCCTGCCTTCCGCCCGAAGCCAGTTGGGAAAAACTCCAGCCCCCCGTGACCCCTAACAGGATAAACGGTCAAGATAATGGATGGATGGATGGATGTAATTGTTTTGTTTTGATTTTAGTTTCTATGTGGTCCTTGCCATTCAGGGTGCCACTGCTTGTTTATGCTTGTTCACTGTGAAAATAACAATAACAAATATTAATCATTAAAACCTTCTCAGTAAAGCCTTTTAAACTTTATTAGCATTGTAGATAAATTAGATTAATATACTGTTATTGTTTCATTATATTAAGAATTTATGTGACATAACCTAGTGCATATATCTCAAATAAAAATGCCCTAAATAATTAAATGTTGGACTAAATTTTTTGCATTTTTCTGCAGATCCAGAATCTGCTGCACAAACTATGAAATGTCACATTCACTGAGCTGTCAGAGTTATTTTTTTTGTATCTCCAATACGACCATTTCTCATCAGTTGTGAAATTTACACTGCCAAAAATTACCTGCTAAGGATGCTCGAGCAACAGGGTCACCTTTTTCATTCTCACGCTGCATGTAAAGCTCCTGAAGCGTCTTTTTCTGATGCAAAATTCACAAACAAAGATGTTTACTCAAAGTGAATCCAAGCTAGATTTACTAACACTTGTTCCTTCCTTTCCAGAGTTATTTTAATCATTCCAATAAAGACATTTTTGTCTTCTCTGTGTTTGTGGAGTACGGACTCTATCCATCCTTATTCATGGGGACTAAACACAGACACAGTAAGGATGCCAAAACTGACAGCCTGCCAGAAGAGACAGGTGCCTGGGCTTTGTCACTGAATATTTGAGTGTTACTGTTCCTATATTAGTTAGAAGAGCTTAAAAAAAAACAGATAATAAGAGAGGAATAAAAATATTTTGATCTACAGCTGTGTTTAAAAAAGACAAATCGATCCGGCTCTGAACTCCGGTGGCACCAAAAAAACAATCGAACCATCTGATGCGTGGAGATTAAAGCTGCTCTCTGTGCTCACACAAAGCCACATTGATTCCCACACACACACACACACATTTTCACACACTCTCTGATGTCATACTGAGAGTTTCGGCCATGTTGGAGCCAGGCGGTCCTCGGAGGAGAGCTGGAGCGATTACATAAGAGCAGCAGCAGCAGCAGCGGGAGGACGGACGAGCCTCTACAGGAGGGGAGACGTGTTTTACACGAGTCCTGTTTGTTTGGTGAATTTGAATTTTTCATTAAACAAACAGAACAAAGCTTTTTCACTGAAACTAAAAACATGTGATGACATCTCAGTCTCCGTCTGCTCGCCCTCCTTCATATTGATGATTAAGATTCAGCCAATTAGAGCCATCTGCAGCCGTGACGTCATGAGTCGGGGGGCTGTGATGACTCAGTGGAGGTGTGGCAGGATGATGTAAAGACTCTCACACACATGGATGGAGACACATCACATACATCCTCATGTGACACACAGAGAGTCTAAAAATAGACCTCAGCGTCAGGCTGGAGATTCACAACAAAATCATCAAAGTCAGGTACAACGTGCTGAAAGAGAGAGAGAGTGTTTCTGCTTTATCATGCTCTCTTTTCACCGTTTTGATCTGAATATAAGACGAGGGTTTCTTCTTTAATGTACATCTGAAAGAGTGGGATCCTCCTCATGCTATTAATGCTGAGTACAGTGTTTTATTTACACACGTTAATACACTTTAATGTCATTTAGATGTAACACACAAAGGCCAACAGCTTTGAGACAGTGAAGCAGTGAAGACAATTCAAATTAATCTTAGTTTAATTGTGTTACGTAACAAGTATTTAAAGGACTTAACATTTGTAATCCTGTAATTACTTTACAGCTTCTTATCCCATCTACACAATAAATCTTTGACCTCTCGGTGTTTACTTGTTGGTTGTTTTTCTGACAGTTTGTTGGATGACTCGTATCACTTTGCTCTCTGTGTATTTAATGGAGAGATGAGAGAAGGATATTCTCACTTATTTGATCCCTGGTCACTCAAAAGCTGCGACTAATAATCATTTCTCTGGACTTTTGTTCTCTTCATTGTTCTCTCTATTACAGGATTAGTTTATTCGGTCTTTCAAATGTCAATAAGATTTCAACAGAATCAAAGAAGATGTCCTCAAATGTTTTGTTTTTTGTCTACACCCCCGAGATATTCAGTTTACTGTCAAAGAGCTGGAAAGAAACCAGATAATATTCACTTTTAAAAATGTTAATTCCGACAAACCAACGAGTCTAAAGGTAAGAAAACACGATACACAAACTGAGCTCAATTTATAATACTTGATGATGTTACTTTGACAGACCGTGTTTTATCATATCGCAATGTAATGTATCAAATCATGTCTTAAAGTATCGTAACATATCGTATTGTGTCTTAACGCATCGCAGCGTATTGTAATTTAACGTATATCGTGTCTTATTGTATCCTATCGTATCGTAACATATTGTATCATGTTTTATTGTATCATACATCGTATATCATATTGTATTATAACGTCTCCTATCCAATCTTACTGTATGATGTCTTAAAGTATCATAACATAACGTGACGCAACGTAACTTAATTTAATTTAACATAACGTATTAAAACGTATCGTAATGTAACTTATCGTAACATAACTTATCGTAACATAACGTGACGTAACGTAACTTATTGTAACATAACGTATTAAAACGTATCATAATGTAACTTATCGTAACATAACGTGACGTAACATAACTTATCGTAACATAACGTGACGTAACATAACTTATCGTAACATAACGTATTAAAACGTATCGTAATGTGACTTATCCTAACATAACGTGACGTAACGTAACTTATTGTAACATAACGTATTAAAACGTATCATAATGTAACTTATCGTAACATAACGTGACGTAACTTATTGTAACATAACGTATTAAAACGTATCATAATGTAACTTATCGTAACATAACGTGACGTAACGTAACTTATTGTAACATAACGTATTAAAACGTATCATAATGTAACTTATTGTAACATAACGTATTAAAACGTATCATAATGTAACTTATTGTAACATAACGTATTAAAACGTATCATAATGTAACTTATCGTAACATAACGTGACGTAACATAACTTATTGTAACAAAACGTATTAAAACGTATCATAATGTAACTTATCTTAACATAACGTGATGTAACGTAACTTATTGTAACATAACGTATTAAAACGTATCATAATGTAACTTATCGTAACATAACGTGACGTAACATAACTTATTGTAACATAACGTATTAAAACGTATCGTAATGTGACTTATCCTAACATAACTTGACGTGACGTAACTTATTGTAACATAACGTATTAAAAAGTATCGTAATGTAACTTATCGTAACATAACGTGATGTAACGTAACTTATTGTAACATAACGTATTAAAACGTATCGTAATGTAACTTATCCTAACATAACATATTGTATCGCATCACATTGTAATGGAAGGTAACGCATTATATCGAATTGCAATGTATCATATCGCATCTCTTCGCATCTTATCATAACGTGACGTAACAAATCGTATCATATCATGTCGTATTGTGTCTAGGGATGTTTTGATCCCAACCTGAACCACCTACAATGATGGACCGAAACCTTAGTCTGTAACAAATAACTCAAACTGTGATCCATGATAAAATAATGGAAACAAAAAAACACAGAAAACAAAACAGGAAACAGAAAGTTCATCATGCATAGTTTAGTAAAAATGTAAATCTTAGATGATTTGTGGTTCTGGTTTTTCATATGTGGTCCCCAACCTTTGTAATCCTTTCAGTGACTCATGCTGTAGTAAATCTTTAAATGGAGGATACTGTAGGGTCTTAGTTACGTCTGCTGTGCGTTGTTCTCCACTCTATCATACACATAATCACAGAATAGCTGCCTCTGGATAATTACGGGCTCTTCGCAGCAATTTAAAACATATTTACGAGTGGAGGTGTCTCTCTGGAGACTTACAGATGGAGACACCTTAATAACACATGTTCCTTTTCTGTTTCAGACTCATTAAGATTATTTCTACATGTTTGTTTCATCATGATTCTGTGTAATAGAGCAACAATCGTTTCTTTGTGTTGAATTAGAGCTGCTCTCTCTTTCTAATAATCAGAGCAGACCCTGCAGGACACAGTCTAATACACGAACAGGCCGGGGTCACCTATAGAGGAAAAAACACATCAGTTATCCTGAGTACTCACATTTCCTTGCAGAGGACTCCGATCCGCTGGTTCTCCGAGCTGCTCCGCTCTTTGGACAGACTCAGCTCCTCCTGGTATTTGGAGTTCTGCTGTTTCAACGCCTCGAGCTGGAGAGACAAAAACAGGATACAGGACGGGAACATTAGTCAGAAAGAATATATACACACAGCAAAACAAACAAGAGAAACACACACCACAAGAGGGACAGATCTGAATATAAACAGGCTGAAAAAATAATCCTCCAATCAGAGTGATTTTATTCCTCCAGAGGAAGTCAGGTAATCATGAAACCTGCGTCGGTCTGGGATTGTAATCCCGTCTGGAGAGCTTGTTTGGGTCATTTTCATCCGTCCATCCCGATTAATAATCACAGCTACAAATTATTAATAGAACTGTCTGCTCCTCTTGTACTTTAAATTCTGTCTGGAGTGTTATTCTCATATTTAATAGAGGCACTCTTTAATTTTTGCAGAAGGAACAGCTGCTGGTGCTTCCACTTCATTTATTCTTTAATCATTTTGGAGTTTACATTTAAGAATCAGAGCAGAAAACTTAAAACTGTGATAAAACTCTGGCAATTTAAGGAGTACTTTTTCCTCTAATGGTTTTATAGTAGACTAAGGACGCCCTCACATTGCTCCAGGATCAACCGGGCCTGAGCACTGTAACCTCTTACACACGTCATCACTTCCTAATATGACAGATGCATGGTTTTACGTCAGCAAAGGAGTCAGAAACAGTGAGTAACACACATACACAGAGATTATTCCTGTGTGCCCAAATTCAGAAAACAGTCGACCTCTGCATCACACCAGTCTGAGCCCTTTATAACCCGTCATACTGTACGTCATGAGCAACTGAATCCACCTCTTCCAAATGTGCAAGGGCCAAGGAAGTGTACTGTTCTGGAGGACTTTAGGGGTGAAATGAGCTTGGATATCTTGCAAGTATGGCTCTCTTGTGTAGTGATAAACACTGATGATTACTTTAAGGGCTTTTATTAACTTTATTTAGACAGGAGAGCTTGAGAGAGTGAGAGAGGGAGGGAGGGATGACGTGCACCAACTCAAGCTGGAACTTGGAATCAATCAGTGCGATGAGGACTGAAGCCTCTGTACATGGGACGCCTGCTCGACCAGCTGAGACCTAGGAAGTCTCCTGCTGCTACAACTACTACTATCCGTCTCCCCACTATCATCTCTCTCTCTCTCTTCATCTCTCTCTATCCCTCTCTCCAACACGGTCTCAGCAGATGTGTGTCTAACATGAGTCTGGTCCTGCTGGAGGTTTCTGCCTGTTAAAGGAAGTTTGTCCTTGCCACTGTAACTTGATAAAGAGAAGAACGTATCTTCCTCCATCAGTCCCTAAAGTCTCTAAAAGTAGTATGGGAGGTTGAGCCTTCAGCTATCAGGCCCCTCTCCTTTGGAATCATCTACCAGCCAGGGTCCGGGAGGCAGACACCCTCTCTACTTTTAAGAGTAGGCTTCAAACTTTCCTTTCTGATAAAGCTTATAGTTAGAGCTGGATCAGGCTTGGACCGGCTCTTAGTTATGCTGCTATAGGCTTAGACTGACACACTGGGATCCTGTCTTTCCCTCTCTCTCCTCTCTCTGCCTGTCTCTTACTTTAACTCTTCCTGTCCCATTAAAGTTACTAACCATAGACCTTTCTGGAGTCCCTGAGCTCCCTTGTCTCGTAGGTTCCTCTGGATCTCTGCTGCTGTGGACGTGCCAGACTCCAGCTGCTACAACTACTACTATCCGTCTCCCCACTATCATCTCTCTCTCTCTTCATCTCCCTCTATCCCTCTCTCCAACACGGTCTCAGCAGATGTGTGTCTAACATGAGTCTGGTCCTGCTGGAGGTTTCTGCCTGTTAAAGGAAGTTTGTCCTTGCCACTGTAACTTGCTAAATGCTGCAAAGTGCTCTGCTCATGGTGGATTAAGATGAGATCAGACTGAGTCCTGTCTGTAAGAGGGGTCTGGATCTTATCCGGTCTTGATGTTGGGTCTTTGAGTACGGTCTAGACCTGCTCTGTTTGGGAAGAGTCTGAGGATAATGTTGGTTGGGATTTGGTGCTGTATAAATAAAGATTGATTGACTCCCTTTTTATATGGACAATGTTTGATTTCTGTCTTTCTTCTGTAAATTAGTCTCTTGCATATCTTCCAACGTCCTTAAAGCCTGAAACCAGAATGCGTGAGTGCCCTTTAAGTGGTCTTTACAGCGAGCGCTGCAAGGTGAAGGAACAAAATGGAGCGCACACTTCAGTCGACTTTTAAAGGAGACAAATAATGTTTCCTCTTTCTGTTAGTCGTGCAACAAACCAAGGCTGCAGCTGTCTTCATCACTGATTCTCTTTCAGAGTGCTTTGTTGAGTTTGTGTCTGACTGTTTTCAGAAGAATAAGGAACAGTCACAGTTTCTCAGACTCCAAGGTGACATCTTAAAATGTCTTTCCTAAAACACAAAGGTAGTTGACTCATGTTTGCAAAGACAAAAAGAAGCAGGACACGTTCAAATAAAAAATAAAAGCCTGTGTGCCGCCCTCGATCTGACCATGAGCTGCACCGTCATCAGTCTGAGTCAGAACAGAGACCGTTGTTGCATTTCTGTCCACCACATTTCCAGTCATCTCTTTCCAGTCTCTATAAAAACTTTCTCAAAAGTTGCAGATTTAATTCTTAAACCTCATTAACTGATTAATCAGATAGTCCTTCAGCTTCACTGTAAACCATGAACACAGCTTTGACATCATATTCTTCCCACATCTGATTAAAAGCTTCAAAAGCTGCAGACAGACGAGACGGATTCTGGGTCATTAATGGAGACGCTGCGGTTTATACTTAAAATACACGCGCCTTGATGATCTGGATGAGTCAGCTAGACAGATGAGGCTCGGTCCACGTGAAACTAAAAATACAAACCCTCCGACTTCACCTCGTAGAAACTTTTAGAGTTATGAGTGCATGTCAGACACGTGCAGCTCTGTGATCACAGCAGCTTTAAAGCAGCAACAATCAATGATTAATTAACGAGGGTTACTTTAGAATCAATGCATGCACTACAGCGAGCTTCGGGTTGTGTAAAATAACAGAGATTCACTCTGTCAGTGAGTCTGAGTGTGCAGAAAATGCTCCTCCTCACAGTAATGCTCACAAATACATGCAAAACATGTAACAATGGAAGCAGCTGGGACACGATGAAAGACTGAAGCATGAAATCCTGCAAGAAAACACACTTTCTAAGATCAATACAGCTGCTGTGTGTTTCTGCGTGCACGTGAACTTTAATATGCATGCAAAACATGCAGAATTCAAGCAGGAGCACAATCCTGCAGCTCTGTGATCAAAGCAGTTTCAAATAAATCAATGTTTAAGTCATAAAAATGACTTTTAAATCAATGCACTTGCAAGATTTTGATAAATGTGTGCACAGCCTGAAAGCCGTCTGCTGTGTTTCTGTGAAGTGTGGCATCAGCTGTGTTTTTGATTCCTCTGCACGTGAGTCTCTGGTGCCTCAATATTTATCCGCGCCTCCAAAGTGAGTCTTAGCGTGCTCACAAACACACACTTAAACACACACATGCATGCAGAATGTAAGTGAGTAAACACTGGGTCCCACTGAGAGGCTGCAGAATTAAATCCCACTACAACCACCAAGAGAAGCATGATTTCTGAGACACTGCTTCCCGCTTCCAGAGACAGTAAAACGTCCTTGCTCTGCTGCTGCTGCACTGACCTGCTTTACAAGAGAAGCAGATGCTCCTACCTGGTAGTGAGGCGAGTAGATGTTAGTGGAGTAACCCTGATGCAGAGCAGCTATGTCCATGTTCTGCACGGATAACCTCTGCTGATGTTCACCTGCTCAAACAGCTGCAGCGTTTGTTTCTATGCCCGCTCTCTGCTCTTATCCACAGCCTAACACAGACTAACACAAGCTGGGCATCAATAAAGCATCAGCTCCGATCCCCCGCCGTGCACGCTGCGAGAGGGGAAATAGAGAGAGAGAGAGAGAGAGCGTCGCCGGAGCAGCCTCCCCCCTTTCTCTCTCCTCTTTCTCTCTCTCTCTCGTCTCTCACAGTCGGGTTAAAGAAGCTGGGCTCTTCCATTATGTAAGCCTGGGTAAGCTCCACCTCCCCCCTCTTCTCCCTCTTCTCCCCCCTCTCTAACAATCTTGCTTCCTCACTCTCCGACAGCATATGTACACACGCTCTGAAGGATTCACCTTTCATTCACAGCCTCACACATGAGTCCCAGCAGAAGCAGAAGCAGCGGCTGTCTGGGTTTACAAATCTGATAAAAACAACCATTCACAGTTTACTCTCCGCTGCAGCAGCAGTGAGGAGATGCAGCTTCCTCAGACAGTTTGAAAGAACGGGAACGATAAGTCGATTACTCTCTGAGATAATCAAAGGAAAACTAATCAGCATCTATTTTAAAAATCAGTTAATAAGTCATTAATAATGTCAGTTAAAGCACACACTTCAATGTGAGGACAGAAACTCTTAGTCTCTGAGTTTTGGACTTTAGGTCGGTGACAATTACCCCTTTCCAAACTTCACTTCAGCTTCTGGAACATGTGAGGATCATGTCTTCACTTCTTTTCAGCATTTGATCAACCTAACCCAGGACTTCCACCAGAGATGATATTTTTCAGTGGTGAGAATAATTACTATTCCCGCACACTATGGTCAACTTTTCTCAGCAAATAAACACATTTTAACAGATTTGAAACATTTATGCAAACATCAGGAGACAAAGGAAGGAAGGAAGGAAGATAGAAGGAAAAAGAAGGAAGGAAAGGAAGACAGAAGGAAAAGGATGGAAGAAAAAGAAAGACACAAGAAAGAGGAAGCAAATAATGGAAGATAGAAGAAAGAGGAAGAAAGGGAGGAAGGAAGGGAAGATACAAGAAAAAGGAAGGAAGGAAAGGAAGAAAGAAGGAAGGACGGAAGGAAGGAAGGAAAGGAAGATACAAGAAAGAGGAAGGAAAGAAAGAAAGAAAGAAAGAAAGAAAGAAAGAAAGAAAGAAAGAAAGAAAGAAAGAAAGAAAGTAAGAAAGAAAGAAAGAAAGAAAGAAAGAAAGAAAGAAGGAAGGGAAGATACAAGAAAAAGGAAGGAAGGAAAGGAAGAAAGAAGGAAGGATGGAAGAAAAGGGAAGACACAAGAAAGAGGAAGCAAAGAATGGAAGATAGAAGAAAGAGGAAGGAAGGAAGGAAGGAAGGGAAGATACAGGAAAAAGGAAGGAAGGAAGGAAAGGAAGAAAGAAGGAAAAAGAAGGAAGGAAAGGAAGATACAAGAAAGAGGAAAGAAAGAAAGAAAGAAAGAAAGAAAGAAAGAAAGAAAGAGGAAAAAAGGATGGAAGAAAGAAAGAAAGAAAGAAAGAAAGAAAGAAAGAAAGAAAGAAAGAAAGAAAGAAAGAAAGAAAGAAAGAAAGAAAGAAAGAAAGAAAGAAAGAAAGAAAGAAAGAAGGAAGGAAGGAAGGAAGGAAGAAAAGATACAATTAAAAGGAAGGAAGGAAAGGAAGAAAGAAGGAAAAAGAAGGAAGGAAAGGAAGATACAAGAAAGAGGAAGAAAGAAAGAAAGAATAAAAGAGAGAAAGAAAGAATAAAAGAAAGAAAGAAAGAAAAAAGAAAGAAAGAAAGAAGGAAAGAAAGAAAGAAGGAATAAAGAAAGAAAGAAAGAAAGAAAGAAGGAAGGAAGGAAGGAAGGAAGGAAGGAAGGAAGGGAAGATACAAGCAAAAGGAAGGAAGGAAAGGAAGAAAGAAGGAAAAAGAAGGAAGGAAAGGAAGATACAAGAAAGGGGAAGGAAGAAAGGAAAGAAAGAAGGAAGGAAGGAAGGAAGATACAAGAAAAAGGTAGAAAGGAAGGGAAGACAAAAGGAAAAGGAAGGAAGAAAAGGAAGACACAAGAAAGAGGAGGGAAGGAAAGTACGATACTAGAAAGAGGAAGGAAGGAAGGAAGAAAGAAAGAAAGGCAGGAAGGTAGGAAAATAAAATACAAGAAAAAGGAAGAAAGGAAAGTAAGAACGTATTGGCGTCCTCTTACGTTTATGTTTTGAAACAAACAGATGAGGTATTTTCTCAATTTAATTTTGCTGGACAAACAATCTATAATAATAAATATTAAAAACTAAATTAAAGCGGAATTTTTTTATCTTTTAAAGTGTTTTAAAACAACAAACATTATTAATAATGCAGTGAACTCATCATCTCCTGCTGCTGATTGATTTCCTGCTGAGTGACTGATTTCATCGTTGAGTCGTTCCAGCTTCCACTTCCAACAGATGTGTGAGAGCCCGAGAGAGAGAGAAGGGTCTCGCTCAAGTCAAGCGTTCATTAAGTAAAGCAATGCTCTGTCCACTCAGCCAGGCATCACACACACACATACACACACACACACACACACACACACACACACTTTCTCTTAGACATGTGCAGGATTACATCACGACCTACAGCTCCATGGCTGAGCGGAGCGCTGAGGCAGATGTAATAAATAAATAAATGCTCTGAAACGTGTGTTTGTGTCGGTCGCCCTCCGCTGAGACTCTCTTTCTCTCTCTCTCTCTCTCTCTCTCTCTCTCTCTCTGGAGTTGTTGTACATGTAAAAACATTTTTCATTTTTTAAGACAGTTGCTTTTTGCTGATCCTTTCAGTTTACTCAGCAAACTTTGAATCTGTTCAACACTGTTTAGTGCACAGGAAGTATTTGGATACTTTTCTCGAGTAAAGCCTCACTGTAAAAATCATCTGCTTCAAATAAAACTCCTGCTTAGAAAGAGATCCAGAAATAACAACACCTGAACCATCAAACCGTCATCATCAGCTGAGAACAGATGCCAGTTTATCAGTCATTTAGTTGCAGCAAGTTGTTACAAAAACGACTGCCAGCCAACTTCCTGACTTCCTTCTCCATGAGACGTTTAAATCTTCAAAATGAACGAGAGGCCGCGGCTACACTCTGTCTTTCTTAAGAGGTATAACAATTTTAAAAATCCTCTAGTTAACTCACGATTAACGGGTATTCATGAGAAGGAGAAACGAAAGCTTGTCAGATCTGTCCTCAAGAGAAGAAGAACAACTTCTACAATGTTTGTTGATAAATCGATGAATCCTGATGCATTCAAGGAAGTCAGGAAATCTTAAAGCCTGGTTTATACTTCTGCATACAATCAACAGTGTAGCCTACGCCCATAAGTCTGCATATCTCCTGTACCTACGCAGAGGCCTACGCACGTAGCCGAGGCGAACCCCCTCTGAAATGTAACTACATATCAAATCAAGGTGGACTGCAAGCCCTGTGATTGGTCCGCTCAACGGCATTGTATTTCCTGCATTTACAGCACTTCTGGAATTGCATCCATCAGCCGTGTATTTCATCTCCTCCTCTCTATTGTTCATGTAATCATGTCTGTATGATAAACAGCAACATGTATCAGCTGTAGATTAACATAACACGCTCTGAATCTCTGTGGAAAAGGAAACAGAGATCGTAGAGGGGCCGGAAGCATGTGACTGGCTATCAGGGAGACCACACTGCCCTCTAGTGTTTCGTTGGAGTACTGCAGAGCGACACGGACACATCGATGCACAAGTATGTCATGCTCATGACCGCGTCGTCCACTGCTGCGTCAGGTTGAAATAAACTGTCATCATATTCCTGCAGATTGGAGCCAGGATGAGTCATTCCTCTGGATTGTGTTAAGCCTGCTTTTGCTCTCCATACTGACAGTTTTTCCTGCACACACCAAAGCCTGCTGATGTTGGAAACTCAGACTACAAACGCAAACCAGTTCCCATGCTGTAAATCCAGACATCCATGTGCAGATTCAACATTTGTATGTGCATGTTCTTCCCATGCATACAGAGAAATCTCACCCCTCTCTCTCTAAACTGATTCCAACCTCGTCTCAAAGTCTCATAAAGTAAACTTTAGATCCAGACCGAGTTGTGTTGTAGTTCTGAAAAGTTCTGAGCGTCTAAAGTCTATATCTCCCGCTCTCTCTACTCTGCGCTCCATTCTCTACATGTCATGAGTGCGACCATCTGCAGCTCGCAGGAAGCTGAAGTCAGAGCGGAGATGACTGTAGGCGAGGCAGAAGGCACCGGGGGAGCCGCAGAGAGGCCGAGCGGCTGCAGGTGGATCTCGGTCAGAGGAGCAGAGCATGAAGTGATGAGAATATCGAGTTACAGATGGAGGTGAGACGTGTGGGCGGAGAGGGGGAAGGAAAGAAGGACAGAGAGAAGATAACAGACTGAGATGATAGCCTGCAGGTCTCTCATGCGTGGCTGATTAAAGGCGATGACTGCGACTTGCAGAGTCACATGCAGTCAGCGTGGGAACCCTGATGTGAATACGTAATGAAAACCCTGCAGGCTACGAGTGCTGAACTTATGTACGTGCATGTGTGAAGCTGTTAGCACACACAGAAACACAAAGACACACACACACACAGAAACACAAAGACACACACACACAGCTTTGGATTTCTCCACACACTGAAGAAGCAGTGTGTATAAGGCTCAAAAAGAGAGAACTTCTGGAGAGGAGTCTTTTATTTCTGTCTTTAAAAATCTCTCTCTTCCCTCAGACTCACCTGACAAAGTCTGTAAAATGAGCAGCCAATAAGATTCAAAGTTTATAAAATAAGAGTCTGATTGGTCGTGTGTATAATACAAGAAGTCTGAAGACGACTCTTACATCACTGTGAGATCAAGAGAGGTTTTACCTGCTAGAGTACCTGAGATAGTGAGGGGAGGACCAGACAACCTGCAGGTCTGTGAGATTTATTTTAACGGACTTTACTTCATGAAAACTTTGAGCAAATAAAAAAAGGAGGAAAGAAGAAGGGGTGAGAGAAATAAAAGAAGAAGGAGGAGGCAAAGAAGACAAAAAATAAAGAGGAGTTTAGGAGAAAAGGAATAAAAGGGAAAATAAATAGGAGATTAAAGAGACAGACGACAAGGAAAATGAAGAAGAAAAGACAAAGAGGGAGGAGGAGGAGGAGGAGGAGGAAAAGGAAGGAAGGAAAGGAACAGAGGAGAAAAATTAAGGAAGGAAAGGAAGACAGGAAACAAAGGAAGGAAGGAAGGAAGATGGAAGAAAAAGGAAGGAAGGAAAGGAAAATGGAAGGATGGAAAGGAAAAAGAAAGGAAGGAAAGGAGGAGAGAAGAAAGAGGAAGGAAAGGAGGGAAGTCAGAATGAGAAAGAGGAAGGAAGGAAAGGAAAGGAAGACATAAGAAGAAAATTAAGGAAAGGAAAGGGAGATAGAAGAAGGAAAGGAAGGAAGACAGAAGGAAAAGGAAGGAAGGAAAGGAAGACAGGAGAAAAGGGAAGGGAAGGAAAGGAAGACAGGAGAAGAGGGAAGGACAGGAAAGGATGACAGGAGAAAAGGGAAGGAAAGGAAAGGATGACAGGAGAAAAGGGAAGGAAAGGAAAGGATGACAGGAGAAAAGGGAAGGAAAGGAAAGGATGACAGGAGAAAAGGGGAGGAAAGGAAAGGATGACAGGAGAAAAGGGGAGGAAAGGAAAGGATGACAGGAGAAAAGGGAAGGAAAGGAAACGATGACAGGAGAAAAGGGGAGGAAAGGAAAGGATGACAGGAGAAAAGGGGAGGAAAGGAAAGGATGACAGGAGAAAAGGGGAGGAAAGTAAAAAGAACAAAAAGAAAGGATGGAAAAGAACAAAGGATATGGGGGAGAAAAGAAGCAGGCAGAAAGGTCAAAGATGGAGAGAAGAGCAAGAAGGAGGAGAAGAAGACAAAGAACAAACAGAGGTTGAGGAGGAGGAAGAGAAAAAAAGGGAAGAAGACAAAGGAGAACAGAAGAAGAAGAAGATGGTGAATGAGAAGAAGAACAGAATAGAGGAGGAGGAACCAGAGCAAACAGCGCTCAGTCGTCTTCATTAATAAGAGATGTCGTGTTGACTTCAGGGACCGTGGGTATTTACAGCCTCCTGCTGAAGCTGAATGTGACCTCATGTTTTCTCTCTGCTCACCTGTGTCTCCAGCGTCTTCTTCTCATTGGTCAGCTGATCGAGCGACATCGACGTCTTCTCCGACTTCTCAGCGGTCTGAAAAACATTTGAATAAAAGTCTGTTTAGAATGTTGTTTGGCCACTAGGGGGCAGCAGACTGAGACTGAGCACAAAACAGTGACATAAAAAGTTCTTCATGTTTGCACGAGCCGCTTATTTACTCATCCAGCTGCAGGAAAGCAACATAATCACTCATTCATTGATCTCCATAAACTAAAGATGATCCTTTCAGAGTTCCGTTTCATCGATCGGTTAAATATAAACTTCATTAATTACAGTTTAACATCCGAGAGCCAGAAACATCAACATCCCTCTGAACTTCAGGCTCCAGCCCAGAGGGACGTTATCATTTAAAAAGCAGCTCTCCACTGCAGAGATCAGACGGAGGTGGGTAAGAACGTTGGCTAAAAAAAGACAGAAAGCTCTTTACTGAGTCCGCCTTGAGCTTGTTTGGCTCCGTGAAGAGAGAAGAAGAAGAAAGCTCTGACTTTAAGGGAAGAGAACAAAACTCTCTGTTGTGGCTGCGAGCTGAAAACTCCTCTGTCGTCTGAAGTCTTCACTGCTCGGCCACTTTTTAACCTCGCTGTGAGAGACGAGCTCTTGTTATAGATTCAAATCACTGAATATGTTGTTGAGGATTTACCTTTGATACCTGGAGTTCATACTGACTTTTTAAAATATCATTATCTATGATTTTATCTCTATTTGTTCAATCAATTTATCAAAACTGACCAATTTTAAAATACTTTTTTGGTATTTTTAGTAATTCCTTTTTATTGTTTGTCTATAATATTCAGGCTTTAATTATTTTATTAGAATATATTAATAATTTATGTATATAAAATGTAGCTATTTATATCATCATTATTTTATTATTTAATTCTGATTAATTTATAATTTTTTTAATATTTTATTTGTATATAATTTATTCATTCATTTTATGATTACTATTACATTATTTTATTATTATTCATTTATAATTTAATGATGTATCATTCGTTTTTTATATTATTATTTAAATATTATTTATTTACAATCTATTTATGATCGACTTATATAACGTATTATTTGTTATCTTTTAATAATTTATTTATATAAAATGTATTTATTTATAGTATTATCATTTATTTATAATTTATTCATACATAATTTAATACAAAAATCTCATCATTTAATAATATATTTATTTTTTATTGACTTATCTATTGATTTATTATTTATAATTTGTGTGTATATATATTTTAATTTTTTTTTTAGATATATATAATTTTATTACTTAATTATTTTAGACCAGATATTCATATTTGTCTTATTCAATTCCCTTAATTTATTATTTTGGTCAGTCTTCACTTCTGTTTTAATCACCAAATGTTTGAATTACTTTTGATTTAATTTAAAAAATGCCAAATAAATTCAGTTTGATTGATTAATTAATTAATTGGCTTATATTTAATCCCATGAAAGATCCTCCTGCATAATGTAACTTGCCTGCAGTTGCAGTTGCTGTCAAAATTGCTGTTTCCCTGTCATCTGGACTGAACTTCATACACACATAACAATATAAATAAATCAGTA
Source organism: Notolabrus celidotus (assembly GCF_009762535.1). NCBI lineage: Eukaryota > Metazoa > Chordata > Actinopteri > Labriformes > Labridae > Notolabrus > Notolabrus celidotus. The sequence continues at coordinate 2,040,827 of NC_048290.1, forward strand.
TATTATAAATGGTTTGACAGCTCTCCTTCAAAGCCCCGTCCTGTGACGTACTCTTCCCTCCTGCTCACGGACAGATTGAGTCTCTCAGTCTAACAAGCGATCATGTTGAGAGACCGCAGCTGACGGACTCGACTGCAGCGTGAATAAAAATAGAAAACCGCAGAGTGGACTCATCAAAACCCAAATGGGAGCGAGCGTGTGCCGTGTGCATGTGTGTGTTAGTAATGTTTTAACAACATTAAGTTTCAGCCCGGGGACACAGTCGGCCTGAGAGTGGGAGAGCGGCGCTAAGTCTGAAAGGAAAGCACACTGAGAAGATTACTGCAGGAGGGATTTAAGAAGGAGAGCACACTTAAAAGTCCCCAAAACTTTAAGTAATACAGAGCGGTGACATTTTCATCAGTCCCTAAAGAAAAGCACAAAAAGAATCTGTGAACGTGACGACAGCTCGAAGCAGAACGAGAGAAAATCAGTGAATGCCAACAGACTGATTCATTGTGTCTGTGCTGCGTTATCAGACTGTTAGACGACTGCAGCTTTAAGAACAGATGAAACAAGAAAACAAAGCTTTAAAGGAGTTACATCAACATCTTCTTTTGAAAGAGTCTGGTTTGGATTTTGGGCGTTAAATATTTCTCTGATTTTTTTAGTTTGTTACACATTTTGATCTTTGTTAAATCCAGTGGTTCCCAACATAAGGGTCAGGGCCTGTTAGTCGGTCGCCAGATAAATCTGAGGGGTCTTTATATAACAGATGATAAAGAAAATGATAAGAAACAAACTTTAAATATACAAAATTAGTTCATATTTCTTGAATTTTTTTGAATGAAAGGAATGTATAATTGTATTTTATTCCATTGTCGTATAATCCTGTGATTGCCAATAAACAAATAAAAAATAAAGTTCAAATAAATTCAGATAAATAAATAATAATAATTAAAATAATAATTAAAATAATAATTAATAATAAATTAAATTAATTAAATTAACAATAAAAAATAAAATAAGATAAAGATAAAACAAAAATAAATAAAAATGTATTTTTGAGGGTTTTTTATAATTATAACAACTAATTATTTGTTTATTATTTATTATTATTATTTAACACAGAATGTATCGATGTATTTAGACCCTTGCACACTAAATAAAATTAAATTATATACAAATAAATAAATACATAAATTAATTAATTAATTAATTAAAAAAAAGGAAAAAGAGAAAGAAAAAGAAAAAGAATCCAATGGTTAAATCAGTGATTGTATGTTTTAGGTTACATTGAACTGCCGCCTCAGTGTTTTTAGGACATTCTTTTCAAACCTTAAATCTAAAAGTAACTTGTGATTCTATAAATCTGATAAATTAAAGAGTAAAAGGCTCAAAACAGAACTTCTCAAGTTTCTCTTTCTGCACAATCTCACATATCGAACTGTGTTTGGTTCCTGTCATCCTCAGTGACCTACCTGTTTCAGCTCCGTCTCTCTGCTCTGACTCTCCTCCGTCAGAGTTTTGTAGTCCTTCTTGGACTGCTCCGCGCTCTGCTCCAGCTCTGAGAGGAAATAAAACATCCACTTTAACGACCGTCTGGACACAAACAAAGAAAAGATTTTTAAAAACACAGTCGGGACACGTCTGATGAATTTACCTTGCATGGTCTTCGCTGTCCTCCGGCTCTCCTCCTCGGCTGTCTCGAGCTTTTGTCTCTGAAACAGAGAAACATCAGCGTGACTACAAGATAATCACTTACATGCTAACATTCCTGTACCTTTAGCTAACTGGAGAATAATGACCAGACCCTGAAAACATGCAAGGTTTGTGGATAAAATGCCTCCGCTAATGAGGCCACTTTCAGGATGCCCACGAGCGATACAGTAAAAAATAACATGACTGAGTGAATCTACAGTTAGACCCTCTCAGACGTGGTCTTCATTAGGAAAATATGCTGACAATTTGGCCTTGTTTGCCTTGGATAGGCCCCCTGGGGTCCTCTGAAAGTCATGACGGCATCAACAACTCAATCCTGAAAACAACTCTGGTAGATTTCTGGATCCAAAGCAAGAAGAAGAGTTTTAAGCAAGCTTTGGCAGCCACAAAACTTGTGCAAGTGACACAAAAGGACACCATCACATAAAAAAAGCATGCACAAAGGGTTAAATGCACCATAAACTGTGCTGCACAATAAATGGCATCTCTGCTTCTGTGCTGTTTGCAGGACTGAGACATCATGCATTTATTTGGGACAGAGCAGTCACCCCTTTTATGCAGATTCAAAAACACTGGTGCAAACAGTCACAGGTAGTTTAAAAATAAATAAATGAATAAATACATTTAAAAATATTCATTTATTTTTATATTTAAAAATCAATATTTTTCTGTTATTTTTTTATTTTTATTTTTTTTCTGGTAGTAGTTGTTTTGCTGTTGTCAATGTTTTTCAGTTGATACATGATGTGATGTTTGAATTAATGTCTAAAAAAAAAGGAAAAATTCCAATAAAAAGATTTCAAAATCAAATCTAACAGCCACAGGTATTCAGCAGCTTCCTAAGGGATGTCACGCTCAAACTTTCCAGTCTTCATGATAATAATCCGACCTCTGGATGTCCTAAAAGTATCATATCTTCAAATAATGTCTCTTAATATTTCAATCAGTGGCTACATCAGTGAGGCTGAGGCTCAACTCTGGCACATACATGCATGTTTTTCCCCGTGTGGAGATATTCTGGGACTGAGAGTCTTCTTTCTGGACAAGCTGCTCTCGCTCGCTCCAGAGAGGCACAGTGAACTTTTTGTCACCTCTGTCATGAGTCGTGAGAAGCTAATTGTTCAGCCTTTACATGCACAGATTTAAATTGAGCGCTCAACACAGCTCTACGTGTGATCGAGAGGATGCTGACAGCTCATCGCAACAATCAGACCCGAAACAAGAGCAAACTGCACAGAGCTGCAGAACTTTATGGCTATTAGATAAATCTCCTCTTCTTTTCTTTTGACTCTGGTGAAGACAAAGCTGCAGTTTGCTCTAAGAGAGTTTGATAAGTGGCGGCAGATATTTTGCTAAAACTGAGGGAAGGTGGCGACACAGATGGAGGGCAAATTGCAAACAGAGAAACTGAGATATCTGGGATTGCAAAAGGAGAAGTGTCCGAAAATTAGACTTACACAAGACTCAAAATGACAGCTGCAGATAAATTGTTTGTGGTCGCATTTGTTCGAACTCTATATTTTAAATCTACGTGGAAGAAAACTTCAGGTGTCTAAGTTATTTCACATTTAAACATGAGAGTTCTCAGGTTTTCATAGATGTATGAGATGGTGCAGCTTCAGCCGTAGTTTTTAAAACATGACAGGAAATAAAACTTTGTTGCACTCTCAGTGAGTGTTTCCGTTTCCTCACCAGGTCGGTCAGCTGCCGTTCCAGCTCGCTCTTATCCTGCTCCAGAGAATGAAGCTCCTTCTGTTTGCTCTCCACATCCACACTCAGCTCACTGATCTGTTCAGGACACACAGTATAGAACATACAGTTTACATATGCACACCTGAGAGGAGCTTTAAATTATGCACGTACCTCGTCGCTTCAACTAAGCAAACATAAAGAAGAGCATACACCTGTTTACTTTAAGGGCTGAAGGATTAGAAATGACACCTCGTCCTAACCATAAATGATGCGCTAAAGATGAAAGTATCACGTAGCTGCAGCTCGCAAGTGCTTCCAAGTTTCGTGCACGAACCTTCTTCTCTTGAGTCTGCGCCTGGGCCTTCAGGCTGCTGATCTGCTGCTGGGACAGAGACGCAGCGTCCTCCTTCTGCTGGGACGCCCGCAGCCTGAGCTGGAGGTCTGCCACCTCCCGCTCCAGCTCCATGATCCTGGAGCGCTCTGATACCGTAGCAACCTGCAGCAGAACGTGTGGAGAAGAAGATGAAGGCAAAGAGGAGACGGGGGCTGATAGAGGAGAGGGGGGGACCTGGGTCAAACGAGGGCAACTTTTTAACCTGATTGTACATAAAAGTACAAGATTCAACTTCTTTAAAACCCTTGTCTACTTCTTCTTCTTTATACAAAATTTACAAAATATCCCATGTCTAAGTTGCCTCATTTATCCCCTTCAATTTCTCATTAAAGAACAATTAGTTTCATCTTTTCCTTTTTTTATATGAAACTATTTATTTGATTTGATTTTAATCATTATTTTGTCTTTTCTCTTTTCAATTATTTTCTATTTTTAATCACTATAATTAGTTTTATTTATTAAAATTAATATTTTTAGCTTTCATATTAATTTATTTTTCTTTAGTATATTAACCTATTTATTCTAGTTTATTTTCATTATTATTTCTTATTTTCTTTTCTCTATTTATTTATTTTTATTTCAAATAATTCAAATTATTTCTAGCTTTCATATTTATTTATTTTCTTTATTATATTAACCATTTTATTTTATTTTTCATTTCATTTTTTTCCTCTATTTATTTATTTTCTATTTCCAATTATTTGTATTAATATTATTCAATGTAATTTTTATTTTTTCATGAACTAATTTACTCACTTATCTACTTATTTATTTTTGTTCTCAAGTCATTAGTTATATATCTGAAGAATTATATGCATTGTATATTATATATATAAACCTTGCAATATTTTATGGACAATGTCAAATGCCTTAATTTAAATTTTCTCTTCCATCATTTATTTTTACTTCCTAATATATCTATTTTATTTATTTTTGTATATCCTTTAAAAGAAAAGTATAACTTGCCTGAATTGTTAAAAGCTGATCTTCTGTACATAATGTGTTAACATTCAAATAAACAGATAAATAAATAAAGTACAATATGCAAAACACAGTACATCCTCAAATGATGAAACCATTATTTAACTAAACCCTTCAAAAGATGAACTACATCTCCCCATATAAATTCAATTTCACCTCTACAATATATATCAGCTTCACATCTTCCATCTTAGTCTTGTAAACCTCATGTCATCCATCAAACGCTTTAAATCTTAACAGTCTAGAAACACATTGATTTTATTCCACAGAGCAGTTTTAACCACTGCAGGAGACTCTGGTGTCAGCAGGGAGTCAAAGTCTTCTGTGAGGAGGTTTTCGGTCAAAGTTCGGACCTTCTGTTTAAAGGATAAAGAATAAAGGATGGCAGAGTGTCACATTTTTCTTACTGTCAACAAATACAGGGAAAAGACCAAAACCAACAACGAGTGCAGCTACTTAGAAATCTCAGCCTGAGGTACTTTATTCATTCTTGACTTTATTCATGCCATGCACCGAGGCTTAGACTGCTATAGGCTTAGACTCTTACTTTAACTCTTCCTGTCCCATTAAAGTTACTAACCATAGACCTTTCTGGAGTCCCTGAGCTCCCTTGTCTCGTAGTTTCCTCTGGATCTCTGCTGCTGTGGATCTACTACTATCCGTCTCCCCACTATCATCTCTCTCTCTTCATCTCCCTCTATCCCTCTCTCCAACACGGTCTCTGCAGATGTGTGTCTAACATGAGTCTGGTCCTGCTGGAGGTTTCTGCCTGTTAAAGGAAGTTTGTCCTTGCCACTGTAACTTGCTAAATGCTGCAAAGTGCTCTGCTCATGGTGGATTAAGATGAGATAAGACTGAGTCTTGTCTGTAAGATGGGACTGGATCTGATCCTGCAGATTTAAAAAGCCAAAAATGCATGATGCTGCTACTTCATTTGCACCCTACAGCACAAAATGTGGATTCATCTCCTCCTGACTAAGAGTCCCAAACCCATGCAACCTTTAGAAACTAGCTGCTAGAGGAAATAATTGATGCCTGACTCTGGGTATTTCTGAGTTATTTGGATGTTTGATGTGTAGGAAGTTTGAGGTTAAGGGTCTGAAAGGAAGCACGGACACATTCTTGGTTTTGGTCTTTTCTCTGATTTTCTGTTGAAGAAAAATGAAGGCCGACGTTTTCAAAAGCAGAGGCAGAAGTCTATCTCTTCACAAAGCGTCATGCACACATGCAGAACGTTCAGTGATAGACCTGAGTCATTAGAAAAGCTTGGTGAGATGTTTATGTCCCCTATGAGGGAAGCAACTTGTGATAAACATTTGCATAGTGTTTGTGGTTCCTTCGATATATCCTGTGAATCGTTATTAAACCCAGCGGGGAAAAGCACATCACTCAGTCCTGCTGTGGGGACTGGGACTAGCAGCATTACCCTAGTGTCCTCTAAATCCCTCTGGAGTTTTTCAGCTTTGGTCTTTTCAAAGAGCAGGCTCTGCTCGAGCTCCTTTATGTGGGCATGCTCCAGCCTGGTCTGCGTCTGTTAGTAGGAGAGAGCAGGAAGAGAAGGAGAACAAACACCAATGCAACACTGACATGCCAGCTTTGTGCCACGAACAGAAAGAAGACTTTGAAGGGAAAGCCGGAGAGTAAGAAAGCTCAGTTTCTGTTTTAGCAGCTGGTTTTAGACAAAAGGAAAAGATTCCTCTCAGGAATGTGGGAGTTAATTATTCCAGTAATCTCATTCTGACTCTCCAGAAATCTTGTATTCCTCTCCTAATAACACTTGTTTGCTTGTAATCCGGGACTTGAAGGAAGCTAATTCAGGCTGTAATTCCTCTGAAGAGGGACAAAGATGAGGACAAGAGAGGAGGATGAAAGCGTTTTGAGAAGACGAGTCAAAGAGATAAAAACAGCTTTTCAAGAAGAGGAGCGTGGATGAAGAGAAGGCGAGAGGATGGCGGTGTAAGTGCTGCAGATGGTTGGAAAAATCAGAAAGTAAGAGTGAGTGAATTAAGGATGGATGAATAAATAAAAAGAGCAGGAAGAAAGGCGACGTCTGAGCAAGAAAGCAAATGAATGATTCAAAGAGTGCAGGAGAGGAAAAACCTTCAGACAGGGTGATTGGTTTCATCAGCAGCTCTTATATTTTAACTCAAAGCAGTGAGGAAAGCTAGCAGCCGATTCAGCAGTTTTAAAGCCAGAGACAAACTCAGGTGTTCATCAAAGCACCGTAAACAGAAGGGCTTCAGGTCTACGTTATTGTGGTTTTAACAAAGACTACAGGCGGGCTCGGACTACAGGTGTCACATCAATGACTCTCGGAGGGAAATCACACACAGAGAGGTCAAACATTTGGATCCAGCTCTGACTGCAAATCCTCAAGTGGGACATTTTTTGACAGCTGTGATGAACTGAAGCCGTCAGAGGAGAAGAGACCGGACGAGAGAAATGTTTAAGAGAGGACTCGTAACAACTACAATAACCAATCACATTCAGTTTTCTTGCTTGTTTGGGATCCTGCAAACATCCATCTTTACCATGCATGGTCTTGCTTATTTCCTGCAGTCTGTAGTTTGATGACCGGACAGACTCATTCGGACTCCTTTGAATGAAATGTCTGTAATGTGTGACCATCTCTTAAGCTCTTTAACTTCCTTCACTCACTCCAGTTAGATTAATCTTGACTTGGCACTTAATTCTGTCAAGACTAGTGACAAGAAGAGGAAACTTCATCTTCAACTAAACGTCTCACTTGTTTTAATTCTTGTAGAGCCAAAACGCCGGTCATCTGTTGTGTCTAAGCTAAAACACAGCCACCCGCCACTAGCCAGTGTTGCAGCTCTGGTTAATAGGTGCTGCCATAACGCTCTAAAGCTCTACTACCTTGATGTAAACAAGCACGGATGACAGAAGCCGTCTGGTAGCGCTGTGTGGTTTGTCAGTATGTTGATCTAGTAAATGGAGATAAAGTTGGATGTAGGTTGTGTCAGGTTGACTCGATCGAAGGCTGGTGGTGCTAGCTCTGCTAACTAATTAGACATTGTTTACCTGCAGACTCTGCGACCATGTGTTTAGCCATGTCACCAAAGTAATGCTTCGTTTTTGACTGTTTTCTGAGTGTTTTCTTACCTTTAGATTTGACGGTTAGTCAGAGTTTAAGTTTCTGTCTAAACCACTTGGATATTAGGTGTTTCGTATCATCCCGAGTCAGGATGTCTGTGCAGCTTAAGCATGCAAAAAATTGTACTGTAAAATTATTTTTGTTATATCTGAAACATTTGCACATAAAATTTTAAAAGTGTGATGCATCAAAGTGAGGCTGCAAAACAAACCTCTCAATCTCTACTGGTCGTGTTTTCAGACAGTTCTCATGCAGCTATATGAAGCTCGAGCTAACTATCGGCGATCCTCAGATTCACTGGAGCCGATTCAGAAAGTTTGTAGACAGACAAACTGTGACTTTAAGGTAATTTGAAGTCTTTAATGTTTGTTTATTTGTTGCACTTTAAAGTGTTATCACAGTATTTTACAATGCATATTTTCCTCAGGCCTTTCACTCACTAAATCATATTATTAAGGTTATTTTGGAAAGATGGAGTGATGCAGTAGCTTGCATAGTCTCAAGCGGAAGACAATTTAAACAAAACACAGCCTTCATTGGTAGTGATGCTCTCCAGTGTTTTAAAAATCATAAAGCAAGAGGCTAAGAATGTCTGGATGGGGAAACAATCAACACTTTACTCTAATCTGGAGGTGAGACTTCAACCATCAGTTTTAATTCCTGTCAACAGAAGAATATCAGTGAAGTCAAGAAGCCTCAGGGCGACGATGTTTGCCACAGCTTGGTATGACCGTCTGCAGCTCAGTCTCTCTGGAGGATTCTGCTTCTGTGGTTTTATTTCAGTGACATCATCGTCCATATAAACCTGTTTGAGATCACTGTGGTGTCCCCCGAAACTACCTGACTACCTTGACCGTGAGCTCAATATAGATTTCCCTCAGACGGTCATGACGGGTGAATCCTGTAGTCTGACCCCGCTTTGACTTCCATCAGAACTTAATCATCTATCCATTTAGAGTGTCAATAATTCAAACATGGATTTTATCTCAGCTCAGGCCCGACATGTGGGAGATAAATCGCTGCAGCGAGTGAGGGAATATGTTTAATTGAGGAGCGGATTATATAACACAAGTTACCTCCAGGTCTCCTTTGGTGATGCACGCTTCTTCAACACGGAACTGCAGATCCTCCACTTTCCTGTCGAACAGGGACAATTAGAAAGTTTCCTTAAAGAGCGTTTTCACTCCACAGACCATGAGGAGGAAAGCAGTTCAACACATTTACTCAAGTATTCCACATTTACAAGTCTAAATAACTTTTGATTGACTTTTAGTTTGCAGGAGGAACTCGGTTTCTTCTAAATCTTGGAGGAAATCTAAAAGTAAAGATCATAAAATACATTTTGTTTCATTAGTTTGATCCACGTTGTTAATATTGACTTTAAAACTGTCCTAGAAAGATAAATAATAGAACTTTAAACATGCAATTAAACAAATGAATCATCTTTTAACACAGCTAAGGGACATTATTAGTACACGACTCAACAAATACAAAAACAGATCTTGTTGTTTTTAGAATTTTTAAAGCAGAAATGTCACTTTTAAGTGCTTCTCCATCACTGCTCTGTAGTAGAACTTCCTCCACTCTTACCTCTGAGTGTGATCACACCTTCAAACAGTATCATCATGAGCAGGTGAAGTCTAAGCACCCACCTCTTCTCCTCCTCCAGCTGGTTCAGAAGCTCCACTTTGTCCCGGTCTGCAGCCTCCACCAGTGAACGCAGCTGATCCATCTTCGTCTCCATCTCCACTGCGTACTGTAACACACACACGGACATGTAACTATAAGACTCTGTCCAGCTTGGGCCTTTTACTACATATTTAAGTGAGACATGTGAACATTTTTGGACATTATTACTTCTTCAATAACAGTTTTGCAGTAAATGTTGTTACTTTTGTTTCTGGAGGAAATTTAAATGCTGCTAGAGCTGACCAAAGTATACATCCTATCCTTGGCTCTCTCTCTTCCCTGTTTTCCTCCGCTATCCTCCGTCCTATTCTCTGATTCAAAGCATTCATAGCCTCCATAAAAAATAATCTTAAAACACAAAGAGAAACAAAGCAACGAAAATACAACAGCTTAAAAGCTTAGCGGACCAAACAGGCAGGGGAATAAAATGTGTCTTTAGCCTAGATTGAAAAACAAAGATGGAGGGAGAACATTACGTCAGGTCTGTTTTTCATTCACACTTACAGAGAATAAGATCTGATACGTTATTAATTTACGCCTATTGTTGGAGCATGGATTAAAAATTTGCATGCTGAGGAAGGACTTGGCATGAAAAGTGTCTAATTTGTAGTGATAAGAAAAGAGAAAGGAACAAAAGAAAGAAAGGAAGACAGATTAAAGTCTTCAAATGAGGAGTTTCCCAAAGTGTTCAGACAAAAAAGAGAAGACAGATTATGTCTTGGATTGTCTAAACGTGTGTCTGACCTGATCTCGTCCTTTCCTTATCAGCACCAGCTCCTGCTGCACCTCCCCTGCTTGACTCGTCGCCTTCGCCACCTCGTATCTCTCCAGGTCTCTCTCCACCAGCAGCTGCTCGATGTGCTGCTGCTTCTCCTTCAGAGCCTCCTGCAGCGCCGTGGTGCCCGAGATCTTCCGGGCGTAACGAGCAGATGTCTCCGTCAGCTAGAAAGACACCGGGACAGACTGTTTCACATGACACGTAAAAGAAGCCACAGATCCTTAAAGTATACGGGGTAGCAACATATGGATGGAGGAGTGAGGTTTGGTGGGTCTCACCAGTCCAGCTCGGCTCGGTTTGCCGCTGATGGAGGAGGTGGCGGAGCTGAGGGAGCTCATGGAGGATGCACTCGGGCTCCTCTTCAGGGCGGACATCCTTCTGGAGCTCTTGGCCTTGGTGGCCGTGGTGCAGGGGAAGCCGATACGTGTCACCTTGTGGACCGGAGCGAACAGGCCGTACCTGGGCAGACACTGGAAGTATCTAAAGGGGGATACAGGAGGAATAGATTTAAGTTCCTCTTTGTGGGTTTCTCTCTGACTCTTACACAAAGGGTCTTTGTGAGTCTTGTTTACCTGGTTCCTGCGACAGCTCCGTCATTCTTGCCCAGCGGTTCATCCAGTTCCACTCCACACCAATCGCCCTTTGCAAAGTCTGTCTCTCCCAGGAACCGCACCACTCCTGCTTTTGTACCACCGACCTGCACAAACACACAAAAAGAATCACATTATGATACAATCGTGGTGCCTTTTTTTGCCATGTCATGTTCAGAGCTTCTCACCAGCACGCGGTCTCCCAGCCTCAGCTCCCTCTTGCCCTTCTTCGTGGTGTCGGTATCAGAGAGGTTCGATGTGGACTCTGTGGATACAGCGTGAATTCGCTGAAGTGCCGTCTTGATGCCGCTGCCCGGAGCTGGAACTGAACAGAGAAACAAACATTCATCCTCATGTTGAAGAAAAGATTTCTGAGCAAACAGAAAACCCCACGGGGACTCGTGTTTACCAGCTGAGGGAGTCCCAGCAGGTGCAGACTCATTCGTCGCAGGTGCAGACTCATTTGTTGCAGGTGCAGACTCATTTGTTGCAGGTGCAGCGGTTGCAGGTGCAGACTCATTTGTTGCAGGTGCAGCGGTTGCAGGTGCAGCAGGTGCAGGTGCAGGTGCTGGACTGGCCTGGCCTCCGTTCGCCTCCTTCTCCGGCAGAAGAGTCTTGGAGAGCTTTGATGGCCGTGTGAAAATCCCTCTCCCATCCTCACACGTGAAGTAGCGGACTCCCGCCACGGAGCCGTCATTCTTACCGATAGCCTCGTCGAGAACGATCCCCGCCCACTGCCCGGGGGCAAACTGCGTCCCCCCGACGAACTGCACATAACCGGGCTTGTTGCCGTTGACCCAGACCCGCTCACCGATCTTGAACTCCTCCTGGGTCGGGGAGGTCACAGCGGTGGGCGGTTTCTCTGGAGGGACCAGCTTCTGAGTGCCTGAAGTGACATGAAACAAGCTGACTGAAAGGTAGTTT